>NW_021703784.1:79718561-79782232 GCF_005190385.1 Monodon monoceros | reverse complement strand
AAAAAAAAAAAAAAAAAAAAAGCCAAAACATAAAACAGAAACAGTATTGTAACAAATTCAATAAAGACTTTAAAAATGGTCCACATCAAAAAAAAAGAATCTTAAAAAAAAAAAAAATACATTGAGAGTGGTTATGACAAACATTTGCCTTGAGAACAAATATGTGCTTTGCAGCAAAGATGGATGATATTTTGGGGGAAATTTTTATTGAGATGATTGTAGATTCACATGTAAGTATGAGAAATAATACAGAGAGATCTGTGCACACGTTACCAGTTTCCCCTAATGTTAACATTGCAAAACTGTACTGTGCTGTCACGACCAGGATACTGACACTGACACTTATCCATCTATTTTATTCAGATTTTCTGCTTTCACTTGAACTCATGTTTGTGAATGTGTATTTAGTTCTCTGCAGTTTTATCAGACGCGTAGGTTCAGGTGTCCTCCACCACAGTCAGAGTACTGATCAGTTTCAACATCACAAGAAACCTTCATGTTGACTTTTTATAACCACACCCATCTCTTCCTACCATTATTACCGTTACCACTTGTGTTCTCCATTTCAAAATTTTGTGATTTCAAAAATGCTATATAGGGCTTCCCTGGTGGCGCAGTGGTTGAGAGTCCGCCTGCCGATGCAGGGGACGCGGGTTCGTGCACCGGTCCGGGAGGATCCCACATGCCGCGGAGCTGCTGGGCCCGTGAGCCATGGCTGCTGAGCCTGCGCGTCCGGAGCCTGTGCTCCGCAACGGGAGAGGCCACAACAGTGAGAGGCCCGTGTACCACCCACACACAAAAAATGCTGTATAAATGGAATTATACAGTATGTAACCTTTGGGGATTGGCTTTTTTCATTTAACATAATCTCCTGGAGATTCATCCACATTGTATGTATCGATAGTTCCCTTTTATTGCTGTGTAGTGTTCACGGTATGTCTCTATCTCAGTTTAACAACTGCCTGTTGAAGGATATCTGGGCTATTTCCAGTTTTTGGCTAATATGAATAAAGCTCCTTTGAGTATTTTTGTATAGGGTTTGTGTGAAAATAAGTTTTCATTTCTCTGAGATAAATACTCAAGAGTGAAGTTTCTGTGTAAAATGATAATTGCGTGTTTAGTTTCATAAGAAGCTGCCAAACTGTTTTCTAGGATAGCTATACCGTTTTACACTCCCACCAGCAATGTATAAAAGATACACCAAATGCTTGCCCGCATCTGGGACTGTCATTATTCTTTATTCATCAGCCATTCTGATAAATGTGTAGTGATTATCTCATTGTGGTTTTAATTTACATTTCTTTGATAGCTAATGATTTAAAAAATCTTTCCGAGTCCTTATTTACCATTTGCATATCTACATTTGTGAAGTATCTGTTTAAGTCTTTTGCCTATTCTTTTTGTTTTAATATTTATTTATTTTTATTTATTTATTTATTTTGGTGTGTCAGGTCTTAATTGCAGCATGCAGGATCTTCATTGCGGCATGTGGACTTCTTAGTTGCAGCATGCGGACTTCTTAGTTGAGGCACGTGAACTCTTAGTTGTGGCATGCATGCGGGATCTAGTTTCCCGACCAGGGATTGAACCTGGGCCCCCTGCATTGGGAGCACAGAGTCCTATCCACTGGACCACCAGGGAAGTCCAATTTGCTCGTTCTTTATTGGATTTTTTCTTACTACTGAGTTTTGAGAGTTCTTTGAATATTCTAGGTACAAGATTTTTGTCAGATATATGATTCACAAATACGTTTTCCCAATCTATTGCTTGTCTTTTAATTCTCATTGCAGTCTTTTGCAGAACAAAAATTTTAATTTTGATGACACCCAGTTTATCATTTTTTCCCTTTTGTGGATTATGCTCTTGGTGTCATCTAAGAAACCTTTGCCTGTCCCTACATCTTGAAGATTATCTCCTCTTTTCTAAGGAGTCTGACTGCAGGACAAAATCCTATGTGTGGTCTTTCAGGCCCAACCATAGACAGTTACAGGGTTGTGACTGGAAGTCTGCATGAGGGCGGGGAGGTTGCCCACCCCACACCAGCTGGCACACAGCCAGTGCACTGTAGTTTTCTTGAAGGAGTTGCTGTCAAGGCCCCCACTAGTAAGCCATGCTTGTGTGCATATCTGCATTCCTAGCCCAGTCACCTCGAGTCAGAGACCTCTTTATTGGGAAGCTTGGCTGAGACACTTCCCAAGCACCTCTGCTGAGACCTCTTTATTGAGGTCCTTGGCTGAATTACATTTCTCCACTTTGCCTCAGTACCTTTCCGCTCCTAGCCTTTCCCCAGCCCATGAATCCATAAAGAGGCAGGAACCTTTTGTTGAGGGCTCCTGAGCAGTGACACAATGTTCTCAGGCTGTGCTGGATCCACCTGACCCTCACCTTGGGCCATTTTGGGGGGGAAATATATAACACTAGGGAGCCAGCACCTCTTGATTGCACTGTCACATTAAGTTAATAAAAGTTTGATTTTTACTTTTGGTTTGGCACATTGTCCTAATTGAGCACCTCAATGCCTGATTGCTTGACATTTCTTTTTTTTTTAAAGATCACACTATTAGTATTTACATTTAATTGCATGATTCTTGAGTTGTTTTGTATAAGGTGTGACATTTAGGTGGAGTTTCTTTTGTGTGTGTGTGTGTGCGCGCACCTATGAATATCCAATTGCCCCAGCACCACATTTTATAAAGTCTGTTCTTCCTCCATTGAATTGCTTTTGTACCTATGTGAAAAATCAGTTGAGCATATTTGTTATTTGTGTGGGTCTATTTCTGGTTTTCTATTTTGTTTAGTTGATCTGTGTGTATATCCTTCTGCCAATACCACACTGTCTTGATAACTTGTAGCTATATACTTGTAGCCTTAATATCAGGTAAAGTGATTCCTTTCACTTTATTCTTTGTCAAGATTATTTTAACTATTCTAGTACCTGTGTTCTTTTTGCATATTAGAATAAGCTTGTCTCTGTTTACCAAAAAAAACCTTACTAGGGTTTTGATATGAATTGTATTAAGCATATAGATCACTTTGGTGGAGAACTGATAGCTTTATGTTGAATCTTCCAATTCATGAATATAGTATGTCTCTCCATTTATTTAGGTCTTCTTTGATTTCTTTCATAAGCATTTTGTAATTTTCTGCAAACAGATCCTATACATGTTTTGTTAACTCTGTACCTAGAGATATCATTTTCTTCAGAGTGACTGTAAATTGTATTGTTTTAAAATTTTGTATTCCATATGTTCATTGTTAGTGTTTAAAAATGCAATTGGGGCTTCCCTGGTGGCGCAGTGGTTGAGAGTCTGCCTGCCGATGCAAGGGACACGGGTTCGTGCCCCGGTCTGGGAAGATCCCACATGCCGCGGAGCGGCTGGGCCCGTGGGCCATGGCCGCTGAGCCTGCGCGTCCGGAGCCTGTGCCCCGCAGCGGGAGAGGCCACAACAGTGAGAGGCCCGCGTACTGCAAAAAAAAAAAAAAAAAAAAAAAAAAAAAAATTGCAATTAATTTTTGTGTGTTGACCTTGTATCATTCAACCTTGAGAATTTTAGAAGGTTTTTTGGTTAATTTCTTGAGATTTTCTATGTAGACAAGCATGTCATCTGTCAAAAGAGAATGTTTATGTTTTATTCCTTCCTTTCCATTCTGCATGCCATTTATTTCTTTTTCTTACTGCACTGGATGAAACTTCTAGTATTATGTTGAAAAAGAGTGGTGAGAATGAACCTTCTTGCCTTATTCCTGATTTTGGGGAGAAAGATACAAATTTTACCATTAAGTCTGACATTAGTGTAGGTTTTTGAAGATGCTCTTTATCAAATTAAGATAATTGCCCTCTATTCCTAAATTGCTGAGTCTTGTTTTTACTGTGAATGGTTGTTGGATTTTGTCAAATGATTTTTTTCTGTATCCGTTAATGTGTTAATGTGATTTTTCTTCTTTAGTCTGTTGATGCAGTAGATTACATTGATTTTTTTAAAAATTAATTAATTTATTTTTGGCTGCCTTGGGTCTTTGTTGCTGCGTGAGGGCTTTCTCTAGCTGCGGCAAGCGGAGGCTACTCTTTGTTGTGGTGCGCGGGCTTCTTATCGCAGTGGCCTCTCTTGTTGTGGAGCATGAGCTCTGGGCGTGTGGGCTTCAATAGTTGTGGCACGTGGAATCAGTAGTTGTGGCTCACAGGCTCTAGAGTGCAGGCTCAGTAGTTGTGGCACACGGGCTTAGCTGCTCCACAGCATGTGGGATCTTCCCGGATCAGGGATCGAACCCGTGTACCTTGCATTGGCAGGCGGATTAGCCACTGTGCCACCAGGGACAATTCAAAAACATTGATTTTGAATGTTGAGCCAACCTTACATAGCAATAAGTCCTACTTGGTTGTGGTGTATAAATATTGCTGTATGTTGTTTGGAATTGATTTACTGATATTTATTGAAGATTTTTGCTTCTAAGTTGATGAGAACCATTGGTCTATAGTTTTCTTTTTTCTTTTTTTTTCTTTTTTATTGTCTTTCTTTTTTATTTAAACTGTCTTGGTTTGGTATACTGGCCTAATAAAGTGAGTTTGTAAGTGTTCCCTACTCTTCTATTTTCTGGAATAGGCTGTGTAAAATTGATGTTAATTCTTTAAATGTTTGGTAGAATTCTGCAGTGAAATCATCTGGGCCTGGAGATTTTTTTGTTGGGAGCTTTTAAATTACAGATTTAACTTTTTTAATGAAAATAGATCTATTCATAATAGATAGTTCATCTTGATTGAGTTTTGGTAGTTTGTGGGTTTCAAGGAATTGGTCAGTATCTTTTAATTTGTAGAATGTATGAGCATAAAGTTGTTTGTTGTATTTCCTTATCTTTTTAACGTCTGTTGGATCTGTAGTGATATCCTCAGTTTAATTCCTGATATTGGTTATTTGGGTCTTCTCTCTTTTTTTCAGTCTTTCTAGAAGTTTACCAACTTACTGATTTTTTTCAGAGAACCAGCTTTTTGTTTCATTGATTTTCTCAATTTTCCTATTTTCAGTTTCATTGATTTTTACTCTGATATTATTATCTTTATGGTTTTTTGGGATTATTTACTCTTCTTTTTCCAGTTTTTTGAGGTAGGAACTTAGGTTATAGATTTGAGACTTTCCCCATTTCAAATGTAAGCATTTAGTGATAAAAATATCCCTCTCAGCACTACTTTAGTTGTATCCCACAAATTTTGGTATGTCATACTTTGATTTTCATTCAGTCCAATGTATTTTTCACTTTTCTTGAGATTTCCTCTGACTCATCAATTATTTAGGAGTTTTCTGTTTAATTTCCATGTGTTAAGAGATTTTCCTATTGTCTTTTATTATTATTGTTTTTTGGTAATTGATTTCTTGTTTGATTCCACTTATATTGAAAAACACACTCTGAATGATTTTAGTTCTTTTAAATTTGCTGAAGTTTGTGCTATAGCCCAGGATATAGTGTATCTTGGTGAATGTTCCATAGGCACTTGAAAGAAAAAGATTTACTCAGCTGATAGTGGTGGAATGTTCTATGTAAGTCAATTAGAACCTCTTAGTTGATTGTGTTGTACAGATCTTTTAAATTCTTTCTGCTTCTCTCTCTTGTAGTTCTATCACTTGCTGAGAAGAGGGTGTTGAGGTACTCAACTGTAATTGTAGATTTGTCATTATGTCACTGCCTTCTTTGTCTCTAAGTAATTTTCTTTTCTCTGAAGCCTACTTTATCACATTTTAACATAGCTATTCCTGCTTAACATTTTTTTAAATTAATGTTTCCATGGCATACCATTTAACTTCCTTTTACAAACTACCTACGTTATTGAATTTAAAATGAGTTTCTTGTAAATAGCATATGGTTGGGTCATTTCCTTTTTTTTTTTTTTTTTAAGGGGTGCTGCATGGCATGTGGGATCTTAGTTTCCTGACCAGGGATCTAACCCATGCCCCCTGCATTTGAAGCATGGAGTCTTAACCACTGGACCACCAGGGAAGTCCCTGAGTCATTTCTTGGCACATTCTTGAGGGAGGTGTGAAGGGACGGTGGAGGGGTCTGGCCACTTTTTGCTGTCAGGGCTCCTGATCATCCCAGCGGTGTTGGGCTTGCAGGATGTTTTCACAGGGCCAATCATGGGGAGGAATAAGCCTTACTAGGTTGGGGGTTGGTAAACACAGGTCTGGGTTGCCTTCTTCTCTTGGGTGGATGTCCAGCTGCTGTGTTTTTTCTCCAGTTAGGATCCACATAAGTTACTTTCTCCTCACCACCTTTTAGAATTCTCCTTTGGTTGCCTTTTATGTTATTTCCAGGATTCATATCTCAGCAGGGAGAAGCAGGGGGAAATGAGTCAATACCATCTTGTACAGACTGAAAGTCAATATACTTTCTATGTCAAATTACTAGATTATAAATTCATTGAATGTAAGATCTGCCTTATACTTCTCAGTATCTTTCACAGTTCATAGTACAGTTTTTTGTATATTATAGCTTTTCCATAAATATTTGCAATTTTAAGTTGGAATGTTTACAATTGTGAACTTTAGGTTATTTCTAGACCCAATAACTGGGTTTAGATGTCCATTTGTAATTGTTTTTATACTGAATAACAATCTTCCTTAGTGATTATTAAGTGAATGCTCCTGTGTCATTTTGGCAAAACTTATACTGCTGTCACCATCTTTGGGACATTGCTCATCCTACATTTCTTTCAGGATTTCTGTATGTTGGATCTAGTGACTACAACTTAAGGACTTTTCAAATTATTTGTAGATCCTGTAAACAAAGATCGTAATGGTAAACTGTTAATATGGAAACAGGATCCCGTTAAACTAAATTTATGTTCTGAAATAGATGAAATATTTATTTCAAAGTCAGCTATAGTAAGACAGAGGAAAAGGTCTAGAGATTTTGAAAGTAAGACATAAGAACTTGTTTTTTAAAAACATTGTTTTCCACTAAAAGGAGATTAGCATGTGATTTGGTTTAACATCATTGAATGCACTTGGCTTGATCCCTGCTGGAGCTGAGTGACATACACTGGTTTGCTTTTCCGGCTTTACCTCACAAATGATAACTCGTCACATATAATTACCTTTTCTGTAGCAATTTCAATAGTTCATTTGCCTGTCGCGTTTCAGAGAACTCTAAACCTTTCTTCATGTATCTTTTAAGTGGGCCGAAATGCTCCTCCCCCATTCCATCCTGTGCAGCTAGTATATAGTAAAATACTCGCTTATTATGATCAGTGGCTATATATTCCAGGTACCACATTTCTTTCATAAATACATTTCCTTTAAATGATTTAACTTTTGGATCTGCCAAAGTCATTTTGAATGTGGCACTGTTCCAAGTGAGTAGGATGAAAAGTCATTTAGAATAAGGAATCTAGGGGTCAGGTTTTTGCTTAACAAGAATGTCAGTTACTGAGATGACCAGAATGCTCAGATGAATGGATGTGAAAAGAGAAAATGTATAAAATCGCTCAGAACTCAAATGGAAGTTAACATGGAATATCTGAAGTGGACATGTATTTCTCCTTTCTTCTGTAGCTTTCATCGTCTGTACTGTACAGCCTAGCACTTGATTGTATTTTGTTTTCTAGTGTTTATTATCTCCTTTGGTTAAGTATTATTTTACTTGACATTATATACAAGCTGCTTATAAATCAGAATTAAGTCTCATAATTTATCTGCTTTCTCCTTTCTCCCTTCAACTCTTCCTTTTGATAAGATCTTGTATTTCAGACTTTCTGGCCAGCAATAATTTTAAAGGTTCTACCATGCTGTCCCACAAACCATCAACATGTCTCAAAATTCCAACACCCCAGTGTTTAAACTAGATCCAACAAACTGGATCTCATAATTGAAGTAAAACTGCAATTCTTTGGCAAAATGAACTGTATTCATATTTGTGTTTTCTGCTCTGCTTATGGAGCTAACAATAGATAATCATGCTGATATTGAAGGCAATGGCCAGAGTGATGTATTTTATTTATTTTATTTTTATTTTATTTATTTATTTATTTAGTTTTTGCAGTACGGGGGCCTCTCACTGTTGTGGCCTCTCCTGTTGCGGAGCACAGGCTCCGGATGCGCAGGCTCAGCGGCCATGGCTCACGGGCCCAGCCGCTCCGCGACATGTGGGATCTTACCGGACTGGGGCGCGAACCCGTGTCCCCTGCATCGGCAGGCGGACTCTCAACCACTGCGCCACCAGGGAAGCCCTATTTTAGATCAATTTTTGATTCAGAAAATACATTCTTCTATCCACAGTTCCTAGTTCAGTACCTGGTTACCTTATAGGATGTTAGGGGATGAAATATCATATTTATCACGGTTTCCATTGTTGCTGAAACCTAGGGGAGAGGAAAGAAGGAGATAATTTCACCAGTAGTATATTCAAATTTATATTATAATCTTAAAAATAATTTTCTATATCTGTTGACTTTAAGTGTGGGAAATGAATATCTTTAAGAGTGGGTGTGATAAATTCTGTTTTGTTGTTGTGTCTTTGGAGAGATCTCTTAGGTAAGTGGAAATATATTTTAATGCTGTTTTCCCTGGGTGAGTAAGTGACATTCTCTCATGAAACAATAATCTATTAGAACAGAAAGGAATCATCAGGACTATCTAGTTTAAAGATCTGTATTTACAATTTTCAATTTTAGTAATGGAACCATTTTTCAAACAAGGGAGAGGATCCTGAGGACCTAGTGTGAGAATTCTTCTGGACTTAGGTGTACTTGAAGCTGGTACCATGCTAGCCCTTCTTAATTATGTGTATTACAGATCCCCTCATTTGCTTGAGTTTCTGGCTCTTGTAAACAAACAAAACAAAACAAAAAAACAAAAAAGAATTCTTGACAAATGTAGTAAGTTTATTTATAGTAAAATTGAGAGTGAAAAATTATAATGTATCTTAAGGCTTATTCTATCAAATTTCACCCAAAGTCTGTGATAGTTACTTTATTTAATATTCAGCGAGTAATTTTTGAGTGCCTACCATATGTCAAGTCCTGAAATTTTAGGCTCTGAAGACAAAAGTACAAACAAGTAGTTCCTATCCTCAAGGAGTGCTTAGAGTCTAGAAGATTTAGCATCAGAAACATACATTAAATTATCTCCTGAAAGCATCCTGAATTTTTTATCATGGAACTGTGCAGACAGCCCATAAACTGTCCTGATTCAGGTCCCATGTACCTTGAGTCTAGCCAGTCATGTTTTACATTTCACAAAAGTATTCGTATTTGAGATATGAATCTTGACTGGAAGAGTTGGACCCACTTTTGGGGAAGGAGGATGAGAGCCTTTGACAGGTGTGTTAGTTTTCTATTGCTGCCATAACAAATAATCACAAACTTAGTGGCTTAAAACAACACAAATGTATTGTTTTACAGTTGTGTAGATGTTCAGCACAGGTCTCACTCAGCTAAAATCAAGGTGTCAGCCAGGCTGTGTTTTTTTTTTTTTTTTTTTGAAGCTTTAGAGGAGGATCTATTGCCTTGCCTTTTCTAGCTTCTAGAGGCCACCCACCAGCCTTAGTTCATGGCCTCCTTCTTCCCATCTTCAAAGTCAGCAAAGGCAGGTCAGGTCATTCTCACATTGCATCACTCTGACTTTCCATAGTCACATCTCTCTCTGACTCTACTCTTCTGCCTCCTTCTTCCACTTTTTTTTCTTTTTCTTTTTTTTAAGACACACCATGTGGTTGCAGGATCTTAGTTCCCCCAACCAGGGATTGAACCTGGGCCCCCAGCAGTGGAAGCACGGAGTGCTAACAACTGGACCCCCAGGGAATTACACCTCTTTCACTTTTAAGAATCCTTGTAGTTACATTGGGGTCATCTAAATAATCCAGGGTAATCTCCCCATTTTAAGATCCTTAACATTAATCACATCTGCAAAGTCCCTTTTGCCATGTAACATAATATATTCACAGGTTCCAATGTTTAGGGCATGGATATCTTTGGGGGCCATTATTCTGCCTACCACAGTAGATTATATAAGCTTAAAGATAAAGGGGCCTGATATGGCTTGTGATTCACTATTAGAAATTCAGGACCATGTCACCTTCACATTTAGCCATTCCAGCTATAGAAGCTGCTAGTCTTATCACAACATGGAGTAAAAGAATGTTAAGTTGGCTGGTGTTATAATCATTTCTATTATGGTCTAAATGTTTTTGTCCCTGCTCACCCTCCCTCCCTCCAAATTTATATGTTGAAGTCTCAACCCCCAATGTAACTATATTTGGAGGTGGTGCCTTTTTGGAGGTAATTAATTAAATTAGGTCATAAGGGTGAGGTGCTGATCTAATAAGATTAGTGTCCTTATAAGAAGAGACATGAGAGAGTCCTTTATCTCTTTCTCTTTCTCTCTCTCTCTCTTCTCCCTCCTTCTCTCTCTCCCTTCTCCCTGCTTCTCTCTCTCCCTCCCTCCCTCATTCTCTGTCCTATAAGGACACTGTGAGAAGGTGGCCATCTACAAGCCAGGAAGAGAGCTCTCACCAGGAACTGAATTCGTTGGCACCTCATCTGGGACTTCTAGCCTCCAGAACTGGGAGAAAATAAATTTCTGTAGTTTAACCTACCTACTCTGTGGTATTTTGTTATGGCAGCCCAAGTGACTAAGACAGACTATGGGCCAAGCAAGATGATTGGCCAGAGACAACCCAGAAACTAACGCCATTACCATAAAACCTAAGACTGCGAGCCACGTTGGCAGAGCAGTTCTCCTGGTTCCCTTACCCTGCCGCTCTCCACCTGGGCACCCCTTCCCAGTAAAGTCTTTTGCTTTTTCAGCACGTGTGTCTCCTCAGACAATTCATTTCTGAGTGTTAGACAAGAGCCCACTCTCAGGCCCTGGAAGGGGTCCCGCTTCCTGCAACAAAATCACCCAGTCTGTGGTGTTTTGTTATGGCAGCCTGAACTAAAACCGTTTCCCAAACTGCTTTATTTCCTTCTTCCTTTTTCACTCACTGGCCTGTCTCCTTGCAGCTTCTGCCCATTTGTCTTTGTCCCAACTTTTATTTAAGAAAATAAAAAAGGACATAAAACATGTTCAAGGCTGGATGAGAATGTAACATTTTGCCCAGAGGAAAATTAAATTGGGAAGCAGCATTCTGCAGGTGCATATTAAGTGAACTGGTGGGGAAAGTATAATTTAGGAGATGGTGAAATTGCATTTGAGTGGAGATGTCATCTCACAGTGCCTGTGTTGATCTAGAGATCATTTTCATTTTAGTTGCTTGCATGTGTCATGTACCAGCACTCCCCACTACATTTCTTTTGGGATCATCAAGAATAGATTTCTCAAGAATGATTTGCAGATCAGTGTACAGCTAGGAGAAGGTTCCTGCATTGAACTAAAGACAGGGCAAAAATAAAAATCATGAGCATAATGTTTTTCTTTCATTTTTAATCAGTTGATTTCTCACAATGTATTAGGCAGTAAAACAGGATGTTTAAAACTGGGATTTCAAGACCTCAAAATGTAATAGATTTCAGATATCAAAATGAGCCCTGAGATAGACCATCCTCTTGGAATATCAGAGCAGATGGCCAAAAACTTCATAGAGAACCTCTAACCCTCATTAAGGATTAAAAAAATGTAGACGGTTGTTTTGTCAAGCCCAGGCCTGTGTGCCTGATGCACAGTGAGGCCAAACAAACTGAAATGTTGGAGTGTGGAGCAGAAAAAGGTTTATTGCAGGGCCAAGCAAGGAGAACAGGGAGCCCAGGCTCAAAAGATCCAAACTCCCCAGTGGTTTTCAGGGAAGAGTTTTTAAAGGCAACGTAACAAGTGGTGAGGGCTGCAGGGCACATGACTTTCTTCTGAGTGGTTGGTGGTGAGGTAACAGGGTGGTGTTCCAGAAATCCCAGTCATCAGCCCTCTGGTTCCAACCAGTCTGGAGTCTCAGCATGTAGTTACCATCCTCTGCCTGGGTGGGGGCCTTAGTTCCTGCAAAACAGCTCAAGGATTTGCATCAGATTGTTAAGTACATCCCTTGAGGAGGAACTGAGACTCTGTCTTATGGCAGAACAGTTGTTTCTTGACTGATTTTCCTTTGTTTCTGCACTCCTTCACTTCCCTAATTAGCAACTACTTGAATCTGCTGTTTGGAGCTCAGGGAAGACCTAGGAAACTAAAGGTTTTTTCTACAAATAGGAAACAGGGGGACATGGAGGGGCTTTTGTACCTGGGAGGGCCCCTCTGGGCCCTGCTCAGTTTCAGTTGGAAATGAGATTTTACAAAGAGAAATACTTTGGAGAAATTACCACTCTATCAACTCTTGCTGAGGAGGCAAGACAGAGAGGTACCCTCTCATTTCAAGTTCAAGGGTGGGAGGTTTCAATGTAACCATTCAGAGAGCTTGATACACATTCCCTAGAGCTGGTGGATGCAGTGACTGATTTCTGACTTGTGCCTGAGAAAGCCAGAAGTCAAGACGCTGGCTGAAGCTTCCTGTGACCTCAGGTAGAGGGCTGGATCTGATCTTGGGTGGCCTCGGCCTGCAGCGGCTTGAAGAAAGATTTCAGTTCCCTGGCCAGAGATTGAAGTCAGGCCATGGCAGTGAGAGCACTGAATCCTAGGCCACAAGACTACCGGGGACAGTGGCCAGTGACCTGTCAGCTTTGTAGAAATGAATTCCCACAAAGAGATGGAAAGTAGTGAAACAAGTAAAGTGTTTATTAGGAGGAAAAAGGGTATGTGTGGATAGATACACAGGCGGGCTCAGAGAAAGAGTCATGCCCTCGTGGTAGTTTGAATCACATATGGGGCATTTCTTCCAGGTTTCCTTTGGCCAGTCATCTTGCTTTGCCTGGTTCTGAGTCTGAATTTGGTTTATCTCAGGGTCCTCCCATGTGTGTGCACGCATCCCTTAGCCAAGATGGATTCTAGCAAAGAGCCTATGGTTAGGTTGACAATACCTTCTATAGGGTGACACCCCCCCCCCTCACATTTTGACCGTCAAGAAGGCTTTCTGCGCATATGAGGTCGGGAAGGTCTCCTTGACTTGGAGAATGAGGAATATGTGGTCTGTTTGTCTCTTATCTGGGCAGTGCTCAGCTTCTCTTCCCTCCTGTTATTGCCTTCATCTTGGACTATCTGTCCACAGGGGACAAACTCCAGCTGCTCAGCCTGGGGCCCATCTATCTCCTGCCTCAAATCTGGAAAGCAACTGCTCTCGTCTCCATTATTGGGCCCATGATTCAAGAGTTCTGGGATCTGAATAGGAAACCCACTTCAGGAGTATCTATTTAATAAGGGATCCTGCTTAAGAGGGTTTTTGCCAGAGGCTGGAGGTGCAATGTTGGGTGAAGGAGCTGAGGGAGGTCAGGAAAGGCCTGCTTATGGAGATGCACTACCCACGTCAAGGGAATTGTGGTGTTGGAGGGTCTGAGCAGAGGAGCCTCTGAAGAACACAGACACATTCTCAGGAAAGGGTCAGCCTCAAGTGACTGTCAGGTCCTAAGAGCAGACGATCATCTTCTTTGTCCTTTCTTTTTTCCCTACTATTCTGCATCCTAACCCAGAGGGGTCAGCAACCTTTGGGTGCAAATCCCAGATGGAGAGAGAGAGTTAAGAATCGTGCCTCCACTCCTCCAACGATTGGAAAAGTTTAATATCACCTCCCGTTGAAGATTTTGGTATTAGCTGGAACTGAAGCTTTGGGGTTACTGTCATGTTTGTGGAGTAATAATGAAGATTTTATTACTCAGGAGTGACCAGTGATATTCTGTAGCCTGATACATTTTCATGCAGTGGCTGAAGAACGACAGCTACTTCTGAGCAAATTCAAAGGGACAGGGGGGAACAAAATAAAGTTGCTTTTAGGATTATACTCCGTGAATCCTGCTTGTTTGGTGTACCGATGACAGAAGCATGTGATATGCATCTTTCCTTTTTTTTTTAATTTCAATTTTGTATTTTTTGGCTATGCCGCATGGCATGTGGGATCTTAGTTCCCTGACCAGGGATCGAACCTGTGCCCCCTAAGGTGGGAGCGTGGAGCCTTAACCACTGGACCACCAGGGAAGTCCAGTAGCATGTAATATTCATCCCTTGGGACCAATGTACAGAAAATAGACTGAATTCAGATCAATATGCATATCTTCAAAAGAATGAGTCACCTTTTTTTTTCAAATGCCGAATGACAACTTAGAGCTTTTCAATGCCATTAAAATCGTTGGGTCTGACTTCAGATAAATATTTATTTTAGATACAGCAATCAATCTGCCTGCCATGTTCAACTTCCCCTTCTAAACTGCCTTTTCACTTCCCCCTTGCTCAAGAAAACAGCATCAGGCTGTTCTTTGCTGGTAAGAGGCCACTGTAGGAACAAAGGTTGTATCCTTTGTTGTATCCTGCTTCCAGAGGCAGCTTGATACTAGGGTACTCAGAAGTCTACTGTTGGGGTACCTAGTGGCCTTCATCATTGCTTTGTGTGAAGAGCTCTACCAAGCAGAGATGGTAACATTTGAGTCCATCAAATCCTTTCTCTTGGAAATTTAAGCTGAGAGACTCAAAAAGAAGTTCTGATGGATATTGGGTGCTGTGTTGAAAGGAGCCCATGATTAACAACCACATCCATACTGAGGATATTGGAACTGCTATGCAGAGAGAAAGGCATGCTAGTAATGAACCTTGGGGGCCCCTGACTGCCTTGATCCCTTTGGGTGTTCTCATTTTAGTTCCAATTCCACGAACATCCTTACAATAAAAGCTTCCTTTCCTGTAAAAGAAACTTGATGAGTGTCTGTCCTTTGCCAATATAAAAGCTCTGGCTGGAAGAATATGGTAAACTTCACCCAGCAGCACTGAGTTCACTGCACGCTCATTGCAGCCACATCTTCAGTATTTACTTGTATCTCAGCTCCAGTGTGAGGGGCCCTTGTCTTTCTGCTTATTTTAAGGACAACTGACTTCCTAGATGCAACATCTATTATTTCAGTTGGTTCTGAATGTTTATTATTTTCATCATTTAATGTGAGCTGATTGTCTAAATACCTGTGTCTTCACATGGGCCAGCAGACCATATTCTATATACAGGCTTTACATGTGATCATTACATGTATTGCTTCAAAGTGGCTCAGATTTTTTTTTTATTATTATTGATCTTATTTGCTGATCTTTTCAGCATCTATATTGAAGATTGAGAAAGAAATGCTAATGGGGTAAAGACATTGTGCTCTAGATTTTGAAAAATTATATTAAGATGGAAATAGATATGTTCCATGTACAGGAGCCTTTGAAGACTTATTGCTTAATAACCCCAATTCTTTTCCTAGCTCCTCTGTGCTTCACCAGTCTCCCTGGTACTAATCTTTAATATTTGGTCTAACCAATATTACCTCTCCCCCAGGATCAACCACTGTTTCCCCAAAGTGGGTTGAGGCTTTGAAGTAATCTCATTTGAAAGGCAGCATTTAATCCTAGTGCCATGTGAGTTCCTGGATTCATTAATCCAGTTCCTTATCAGTGAACTGAGGGTGAACAACATTTTAAGTTCTAGCCAAAGGTTGCCCAGAGGTCTACCTCTACATGGACCCCACCCCCTAAAATACCCTTGCAGTGAAGCTTGTGGAGAAACAGTGGAGCACAGTAGATAGCACGCAGGCCTTGGAGTCATGAGAACTTCCTGAATTCTGTATTCCCCAGTTAGTAGCTCTGTGATCATACTGCCTCAGGGAAAGGGACTTTACCCGGGGAACAGGCAGGAGGCACTAGCTTGACTTTTTATGTAGGGTTTTTCACTAGACAGCAGGGCTCTTCAGTGTCATTCCCTGAATCCATTTTCAGACTGAAAGACGAAGGAAGTTCCATTTAGGGAAATTACACACACACAGGCACATATATCTGGGATCAAAGTTAAAGTACTAATTAACGAGTCTTTTTCATTTTTGACCAGAAGCTGGTGATCTAGGGTGTATATGGGAACAATAGTAGATTACTTGTTTTGTGCTTGGTTCATGTGGCTTGGTGTGAAACACTGTATTTAAGTTCCTGAGATACTGTGGATACCTGTTAAGGTAGCATTACCTGCTGTAACATAAACCCTCAAGTCTCAGTGACTTAACACAAGAGAAGTTTATTTCTTGCTGACATTAAGCCCTCTCAGAGGGAGCAGGTGTGTGGGTGTATGTGGGTCCTCTGGTCATTCAGGGATACAGGCTCATGGATGCCCTGCCATCTTCTATACAGGGCTTCCATGCTTGCTTTAAGCATGAACATTCAGCCATTCAAGAGGGGGAGAGAGTGGATTCACCTGTGGGAAGGGTTTATGAGCCAGACCTAGACAGAGTGCATATCATTTCTGATAACCTCCATTGCTAGAACTCAGTTACATAATCAAACCTTTCTACAGGTGAGGCTGGGAAAAGTACATTATGTATGTCCCCAGGAAGACTAGAGAAAGGGTTTTGGTGAACATGTAACAATCTCTGTCACAGTCCAAATCTCTGAGAACAAATACAGTTTCATCTTTCTCCCTCAGATGGAACCACCTCCTTCCCTCTCCAAAGATCTCATCCATCTCTAAATCCAATTCCCCATTTTCCAAATGAGCCTCCTTATGGGCTGGCAACCCATGAGCTAAAAAGACAAGTTATCTTTTTTGTCTCCCTCCATTCAGTATTCAGTGATGAAGTTGGGACACTTCCACACAATAACACTGTTCACAGTAACACTTCCATTCATAAAAAGGAAGACTAGAAAACATAGCTCACTGGATTAAGCAATGATCAAACCCTTCTTGGCAAGCTCTATGGAATCCTGCTTCTTGGCAGTGGAGGAAGTTCCTTAATTAGATGATGATTCTTCTGGAGGAACATTCTTTCCTTGTCCATTGCTCTCCATAGCTCCTGGTTCCATCATCTAGAAGGTTCTTCCATATCCATTATCTTCCACAGCCACATTTGAAGTAGGTATTGGAGAGATGCCATCCTTGGGGTTGTATAGATTTAGTAGCCTACTTCCTGCTTGTCAAGTTAGGGGACCCAAAGGTTGTGCAAACAATCAGGCAATTTTAGTCTGGTCTTAGTTTTGTCGGCAATAAACTCCCTTAAAAGCAACTTTCATTTGGTTCCTGGTGCCTATAAACACATCTAATGTTCTCTTCTTAAACATAATTATCAATCTTAATATATATATTTTTTTGCTTCCTCACAATTTAATGGTTCTACCACAAGATAAAAGACCTGGGTGGGAAGGCCACACCCTAAATCTGTCGTACCTCAGGGCTGAATCTTAATGGCTCTTTTTCCTCAAATTTATCTTATCTCTTATTATTTGGGATCTAGAAGCAATAGGCTTTGATATACCACCAAGGCTCCAAATTCTTGAACTTTCTCCATTTCCTTTTACGTCCCATTGTAAACAAGCCATCTCTTTAATAACTAGGAAGTAAAAGTCCAATCCCATTAACATTCAGACTCTTTGTAAACCTTTCCCTTACAGTATGAGTTGTCATACTTTTTCTATTAAAGGTCTAGATGTAAATATTTTAGACTCTGTGGACCATATAGTCTTGTCACAGCTACTGAATCCTGCTGTTGTAGTACAAAAAAAGCCTTAGACAATTTGTAAACAAGTGGGTATGGCCGTGTTCCAGTAAATTTATTTTGAGAAGAGGGTCAGATTTTGCCTCTGGGGCATAATTTCCTGACCACCAAGCTAAAGGTTCAGTAGGCATGTGGTTGTTCTTCGTGTTTTCACAGGGGAAATTTTTACTCTGATTATCACTCTTATTCTGTTGCAGGACCACTAAGCCAGTGCCATATACACTAAGTTTTTTGTTAATGCAGCCCTCCACATCCAGTACCAATTAATGTATTATTAAAATAATGCAATTTTTTCCTAGCATATAAACCCACAAAAATCAGCAACTTAACTGATAGAAGCCAAGTCCATCTGGTTTGCTATAAAGGGCTGTTGATGTTGGGGCACACCATTCCGTGTAGACATTCAGGAATCCAGGCTGCTGATGATCCTGTTATCACCAACACAAAGCTTTCAAGGCCACTGTGGGTGGTGACATTCAGCCAATAGAGGAAGAGAAGGAAAATCCTTATGAGAGGATTTTGTGGGCCAGGTATGGAAATATCTCATTGTACTTCTGCTCACATTTCATTGGCTGGAATATGGATATACCTGATTATGAAGAAAGCTGGGAAATGTAGTCCAGCTTTACAGCCAGGAAGAAATAGGCACAAATCTTGGTGCACACTGAATTCTCTGCCACAGTCCCTAAGTGAATATTAATGACTGAGCCTTTCCTCACTAGCTGTGTGAGTTTAGGCTTAGAGCCCATTTCATTTTTCTTACAGTAGACATAAAATCAGAATTAAAAATATAAGGCACATAAAGATGCCTTGTTAGTTTCAAATCACAAGCACTTTACATGCCTGCAAGAATATAGTAAACACCTGCATAGCCCTCTCCCAGATTTATGTATATTAACGTTATACCATATTTGTGACTCAGATTTATTTTAAGATGTAAACATTACAGATATAGTTTGAGGCCCCCTAAGTACTTCCATTCCTCTTTCTCTTTCCTCACTGTCATGAACCCAGTGTTTATTAATCTTATGTACTGGCATCACTTTTTTTTATCACTTGGAATTCAGTGCCGCTGACTTACTGACTAGTTTAAAATCATAGCCACATCTCTTGTGGGATGAAAGGCATGGTATTATGGCTAAATCATTTCAGGAGTGGAAGGCACAAAATCCTCCCTCAACCCTCACAACTGGTCTCTAGGTCCAGAAGCCTCTTGGGGAAGAGGGAGATACGAAGTTAGAGGTAATCACAGGTCAGACCATGACGGGCCTTATGTGCTAGCTAAAGATTAGATGGGACTTCCCTGGTGGTCTAGTGGTTAAGACTCTGCGCTTCTACTGCAGGGGGTGTGGGTTTAATCCCTGGCTGGGGGACTAAGATCCTGCCTGCATGCTGTGTGACTGTGGCCAAAAAAAATAAAAATTAGAATTTTATCCTCTTGAAAACAATGGGAAATCCCATTCATTATTAAGCATGGTCAAGGTTGTGGTTTAGAAGGATAGTTCTTGTTGCTGTGTGAGGACTGTCCAGAGCTAAGAGAGACCCTTGCCGTAGTGCTGGGGAGAGATAGTATGGGCTTCAACTCAAATGGTGGCCTGTGGAGGAGTGCCTTTTCTTCGCATGGCCCTGGAGGGCTCACAAATTTTCTCTCTTGCTTCTTCAGGAAGGGCTGCACTTCAGTGTGGCATGGAGGGGCCTCAAGCAGAAGCTGCTGCTGCTTCCTAGCATTTTGACCTTGACCTTTTTTAGCTAAGTGGTGAAAAAGTCTCTCTTTATCAGGTTTATAGCTCTTCTGTTGGACTCCCAAGCACCTTACATGCATTATCTTTTTTAACCTTCACAGCAACCTAGTGGGATAGTATTCCACTTAAAAAGGTAAGAAAAGTGAGACCCAGAGTGGTTAAATAGTTTACCTAAGATTACTAGAAAGAGTCTAAGCTGGGTTGTTTTTAAATCTGATTTACCAACTTGCTACATTGTCTCAAGGCATAACAGCTAATATTTACTGAGGAATTGCTATGTGCCAGACACTATTCTAAGCTTTCTATATGTGTTATTCTGTTTAATTATCAGTATAATCCTCTGAGGCAGATAATATTAGTATCTTCACTTTATAGTTAAGAATCTAAGGTCCAGAAAATTCAAGTAATTTGTTCAAGATGACACACATCTGGTCAAGATGATTAAGACAAATTAACTCTGGAGCCATTGCCTTCCAGTACCTCTAAAGCGAAAGCAATTATTTTGATTTTCAAAAGTGTAGGGAGAAGGAAAAGGCTGTGTTATAATTTAAAGCATCTTATTAAACATTGTAAGTATAGCTCCAATTTCAATGTATCAAAATATTGTAGAGAATATAGCTATAAGCCACACTCAACAGCAGATTTGAATAGACATAGCTGATTATCAGTACCTGCAATTTTGCTTCAATCCTTGCCAAAATGACTTAATATGATAGAGTAGCCATAGGAGAGCTGGGGTAAGAGCTGGGAAGCCAGGATTCTTATCCTGCCTCCCATAAACAGTCTTTGTGATCTTGTCTGGGTCACTTGACATCTTTGGGCTTCAATATCAAAAATCCAAGGAATGAACTAGAGACTCTCCAGTGACCCCATCTACTCTGTGATTCTCTCTTGCTTTTTCTTTCCCCACTACATCAGAAAGTGACTTCAAATAGTGTCAGGAAATTTAAACAAGGAAATACTTTTAGAAACGCAACAAAATTAATTTTAATATCTCCAAAGGTCAGGACAAGTAAATATTACAGATGCACTAGAAACTTTTTTGTAAGATTCTTTCTACTAATATTATAAACATATAGACATTTTAGTCATCTGCTTTTATGTGGAAAAAAAATCCAAATCTATGACTCTGGTGGCGAGTATCTTTATTAAAAAAATAAGATTTAAATAAACAATCTGAAGATGAAACAAGTACGTAACTAAAAGAGGTAACATCTCGAAATCAACTCATGAAATAGTTTCAATATTTACCCTCTTGAAAGAAACAGATTTGGGAGAACATTGATAGACAAAAGACTGATATAGAGAGGATTCTAGAAAACAGCAGTTTTTTTTTTTTCTCATGGCTAATTCTTCCTAAAAGAGCTATTTCTTTACACAAATGTATTTGTAGGTAAGACAAATGTACTTATAAAGTTGCCAGAATTGCTTTCAAACCTACTTTCAAATCCACCTCTCTCCAAAGGTGTGGATCCCAGCCTGGAGGGCAGGGCGATGTAGTTTTTTTCCTACTTCCCAAAGGGAGTTTTGCAGGAGCCTGACAGCATTTGTTCAATTTATTTAAATGATGGAGTAGATGTGGGCTAATTTCCACAAGCCCACATTAACATTTCTTGCTTTTGCCCTTAACTAAAGGGGTTGGCAGTAATAGCTTGTAAATCCTGAGCTCGTTAACCACCACCTGCCTGAGCAATTCAGAGAGATGCATCCTGTCTCCATCCACCCTCCATGTGCCAGAGAAGAAGAGGTGAAGCGGAACTGGAATGGATGCCCCGCTTCCGTGGACTGACTGGCATTGCTGAGCACAGCCTCATCAGATAGCCTGAGACATCCTCTTTCAGTGTTGTCCTACCCCCTACCTTTCTGCTCTTACTTTCCTTAAGGAAGCCATTATTGAGTTTCTTATTAAAGTCTAGTCATGAAGTTAGGCATTGAGGTTACAATCACGAAGAAGAGACTGGGACTGCTCTTGAGGGCTCAGGAGTCTGGCAGGAGAATGCTACATTTAGTACTTTCACCCACTCTTAGCTCATTTCCTTCCTCTGGGCCCATATCCCTATGTCTAAGAGGAAGGGATTGCCTGAGAGGATTTCTAAGATTATTAAATGGGAAAGCAACCCCATGCCTGTAAGTTAAGTAAGACCGAATAAAACTTATGGAACCAGACCTAGAATACAGGGTTGGGTGGTGACAGGCCCCAGGCCCCAGCACTCTCCATTCCTGGAGCTCCCTAATGCAGGAGAGCAGGGATCAGTGTGGTCTCCCACAATGGTTTGCAGCCTGGGCACATGTACACACAGACGTCTTGAATGTCTTGGTCCTTCAGGTCAAGGGTGGGCAGCTCAAAGTGTCCACTGCTCTTTATTCTTTCATTTCACTGAACGAGCAGTAGCTGGGCCCCAGGCCTCGCACGGTGCAGTCAGTGCTGTCGCTGTCACACTTGCCACAGTGACATTCAGAGGCTACTGGGTATGTATACAGGGAGTCTGCATGGTGAGCACAGCCAGGCACTTTGACCGTCTCATACCTCAGCTCCTTGAAGGTACATGTTTTCTGGATGTTGGACCTGGCTGGATCCTTGTACACTAGATCCTGAGTGGTTTAGGAGAGAGAGAGAGTTAAGTTACAGT
The DNA here is from genome assembly GCF_005190385.1 of Monodon monoceros. Classification (NCBI taxonomy): domain Eukaryota; kingdom Metazoa; phylum Chordata; class Mammalia; order Artiodactyla; family Monodontidae; genus Monodon; species Monodon monoceros. The sequence goes on along the minus strand of NW_021703784.1, from coordinate 79,760,306 downwards.
ATTCTGGAACTTTCTGTTTAGCTTAATCAAAATGAGACAGGGATTGAATACCGCTTGCTCTAACGTTTACCCACTAAAGCTCACTTGTGGAATTCCTAACCAAGGAAACATGATCTCAGAAGTGACCTATATGCTATACCATGTTTCCAGATTGTTTTGGAAATCTTACAGAAAATATAAGTTATTTCTTTTCCTATTCCTTATGTCAATGTCAAAATATTAATTATTTCTCCAACTATAGAGAAAGTTGAATTTTAATATAGAAAAATGATGAAAAGGGAAATATGACAAATTTTAATGACTTTTTATACTTAGTTTAAAGCTATAATGACAACTTGAACCATAAAACAATGGAACTTAATTTCTCAGAAAATTTTTCCAAATACATTGTCCTTGAGTATTTATAAAATATAAAACACTGAAGTTTAATTTCTCAGAAAAATTGTCCAAATACATTGTCCCTGAGGATTTATAAAAAGTCAAAAAATATATAATGTGGAATGTTAATGCTTAGCTTAGCATGACTATGAAAGCTTTCATGAAAGCTCATGAAAATCGTGAAGATTTTAAATATTCCACAGTCCTGTAGACATCTTTCCCCCTTAAATGCTGGGTATTTTGCAGAGCTCTCAGTTTCAAAGCCTACATGGTTTGCATATAAAAACTTTAATCCTGGTAGTATAGGTTTATTCTAACACTTTCTAGTGAGAAAAAAAATTCACTGAGGGAAGAAGTTGGCACTTCTGTTTATTTCAATATCATGCCACCAAGTCTGTATCCCAGGAAGATATGATAAGTGGAGTTTGGTCAAACTCATTTACCACCCCATAAAGTATATTTCGTTAAAATTTGCTGTTTTCAATTTCAGTTTATAGAATGAAATGCTGCATAGATAGCCAGGTACTATAGGGGAAAAAAAAGAAAAAGGAGAAACTGCTTCTTTACTTGGATTAATTCAAAGAAGCTGCGTGAACACAAACTAGTGGTTTTATGCCTCTGTGGCTTGGTTTTCTCAACGGTATAAAGAAGTGAGTGGGTTTGCTGATTCATTTTGGTTCTAATAGTCTGCAAGGACTGGTTGTGTTCTCAGGATGCTTGTTGACATTTGTATTCAGGTGGGCCAATAAGACAGTTTTTATAACATGGCTGTGTTTTTATATGGTTTGCAAACATATTTTGGTACTATCTCTATTGTAGAGATATGGCTTCAGTAACAGAAATTGGCTTTTGGGGAATATTGTAGCTCTTCTATTATTAAATGTGTGTATGTTTATCTCTATGTAAAATCTAGTATAGAACAATTTTTAAAAATTGTTTTAAATTTTAAATAAAATTTAAAATATAGATTTGGCATATTACTAAATTGATCAGATCAAATCTGAGGCTTTCTTACATTTATCCTAATCAAATATAAGTCCAAATGTTTAACTGATATTATGGTAAATAACCCCAATCATAATACAGACAGTACTGGCTAAGGGACTCATGGCTATTCCTTGGGAAACTTAGAATATTGATAAAGTGGGAATTAATGAAGCCCGCCTCGTCCAGACCCTCAGCACCCTCACTTCCAGCAAAGCAAAGTACCTACCCGGGTGTAGCAGTAGCCCGCACACCATGTGGTGTTCATGCTTATGCAGAAGCCACATTCCTCTTTCTCCACTGTGATGGTGATGTTGGTCAGCTCACAGCAGTTGCAGCAGATTGCTGTCCAGCAACAGAAGAGAAAGCAAAACTGGACCAACTTCATCCTGGGCTGGGAAGCAAACAATTAAGGCCCATGAGAAACCAAGACCAAAGCATTATAATTGTTATGTAAGTTGACCAAACCAAAAATAATTGGTCTACCCATCCTCTCCGGTCACATTTTGCTCCAGCAATGTTTTCTCCTTTTCTTTACGTCTTCGTTTCTTGAACAACGATTTCTTCTTATTTTCCTCCTCAATTTCTTTTTTGTCAAAGTAGGAACATATTATGGATCAAAACTCTAAGATAATGATTTAAGCAATGTTTAAGGATTAGGGTGGTACTGCTGACTGTCTTAAAGTGAATACGCTGAAGCAAGTAATTTTAATCATCGTATTTGTCCCTTGATTATCATTTTAAAGACTAGTTTTATTTAAAAAGAAAAAGAAACTTCTATATTACAAAATTAGTTCTTCATTTTTAGCAGCTCATAAGTATTATCATTTGCTTTTGCCCCAACCTCCCCTCCACCCCCGCCATTGTTTAAAACAAGACTCTTTCAGAGGCCAGGTGAATGGTCTATGTAAAGTCAATTGCTTGCTAGCAGTGATTACAATTATTAACCATATTTAAGAAGCCAGGTTGACAAGCAAAAATTCCCTACACAACAGAAGTCGGAAAGCTCTAGATTTGTTCTCCAGATCCTGAAAAATCTGTAGATTTCAGAAATCACTGTCACTGCTTGATAACTATAGATGCTGAGACTCACCTGTGGTTGGCTGCCTTGTCTGGGGAACGTTGTAGGCTGAGTCTAGTCTCAGTTCACCTTTTATACAAAATCGTCTGAAACTAACACCTTGTGGATTTGTTGGGTATTAGTAAGAGCAATGTTAGCCTGAAGCTTACTGTAAGTGAATCAGTGTTTAGATAGACAGGGAGATCAAGCCTTACTAAAGTAGTCTAAACGCAATAGATCAAGAAAAATAATGTTACCAGAGATGATTATTTTATACGGATTAAATTTGATATAGTACACCCACTCCTTTACCTTGTCAAATTAAATCTGACTCTGGGTTTTTCTTTTGTATCTTTAACTCAGGGAATTCAGAATCCTTTCCAGGTGTTGCTTTGGCCCTGTTGAGGTTCATCAAAAATATATGGTTAATAAGTTACTCCCAGGGTAGATTGAAAGCTGTAAGGGAAGAAACAAATAGAAAGTCTTTCATGATCTGATTCCTATCTAAAGTATAGACTGTATTTCTGTTTACTTCCCACATCCAGATCCTCTAATCTCAAATGTTATTCTTTGATGCTTTACTTGTAATTCTTCAAATGTTCTGCTGATTCATTTCTCTAGGTCTTTGCATGTGCAATGTTCATCCTGCCTGAAATGTCCTTGCTTCCTCCCTAGGTCTCCTACACCACTCACCCCTGGCCAATTTCTCAACCTTCAACACTTACTTGCCAGCGTTTAGGATGGGAGATAGAGGAGAGCTTTAATTACCACCTTCTTTTTGTAATCCTTTATATATCTCTGTTTCTCCCAGTAGACCAAGAGCTCCATGGAGACTGGGATTGATTTGTTTAACAAATATTTATTAATTAAGCAGTGTGGCTGGAGCAAAGGAACAATGGTGGAAACACTAGGATGTGATGTCAGAGATGTAATGGAAGTCACATCATGTAGGACCTTTTAGGCCGATATAAAGACTTTGGTTTTTACTGTCCCTGACTGGGTACCAATTGCAGGGTTTTGTATAGAGGAGTAACACAATCGATCTGACTTAGGTCTTAAGGGATCCCTCTAGCTGCTGTGTTGCTAATGCAGGGGGAAAAAGGTAGAAACAGAAAGTCCTGTTAGATGCTATTGCAGCAATCTGGGTAAGAAATATTTGTTCAGACTAGTATGGTAGCAATGAAGGTAATGAGACAGTTGGATTCTGGATATATTTTGAAAGTAGAACCAATAGAATTTTTTGAGGGATGAATGTTGGATGTGAGAGAAAAAGTCAAGGATGACTCTAAGGATTCTGGTCTGAGCAACTTGAAGGATAATTTTGCTACCACCTGAAATGGATGGCTATAGACATAGTAAGCTTCGGGAAAAGATAAGGAGTTCAGTATGGACATGTTGAGCTTGAGGTATCTTTAAGACATCTAAGTAGAATGCTGAATCTGGATTTTGGGAGAAATATATTGGCTGAAGGTACACATTTAGGAGTTGTTGACATGAGCCTACAAGAGAGTACAATGGGAGTGGGTGTGAATAGAGAAGATAAAAGGACCAAGAGTGGAGCCTGGTGTATTCCAACATTAAGAGGTCAAGGACAAGATTAAGTTTTTTTCTTCCTTTATCCAAAGGAAACAGAAGGGCCATTGAGGAAAGAAGGGAATGGAGAGGATGTGGTGTACCAGAAATCAAGTAAAGCGAGTGTATCAGGAGGAGTGAGTGACAGGTGTACCAAATGCTGCTGACAGGTTAAATAAGAGGAAATTGCACACTGCGTGTGGCAGTGGAAGGTCGCTAGTGTCCTTGGCTAGAGAAGTTCCTTTGGAGTGAGGGGAACAAAATCCTGATTGGTATGTGTTTAAGTGATTGGCAAGAGATGAATTGAAAAAAAAAACAGTTGAATATAGATAACTTTTTTTTCCAGGAATTTTGATCCAAAGATGAGGAAAGAGCTTGGTGATTTGGTAAAGCGAAGTGGGGTAAAGATAATTTCCTTTTGATTTTTATGTTTTAAGATGGGAGAAATAACTGCTTGTTTTTATGGTGATGCAGGTGATTTAGTGGAGAGTGAAAAATGATGATGTTGGAGGAAGAGAGGAGAAGTCCTGCAGTGTTCTTGAGTAGGTGAGAAGAGATGAATCTTAGAGCACAGGTGGAGGGACTGGCTTTAGACAGGAGGATGGAGAGCTCATCCTGTATCAGGCAGGAGGCTGTCTTGTCGGTGCAGATGCTACTGGATGGGGAGGTATGGTGAGCGCAGAAGATGGTGATTGGTAGGTGTGGTGATAGTCTCTGTGCAAGCTCTCCTGGGATTAATTTCATTTTCTCAGTAAAGTAGGAAGTAAGGTCATCATTTCAGAATTAGGATGGTGGATGAATTGCTGATGATTGAGGGATGAAAAGATCTGAATAGTTTTCTGAGACTGGGAGAGGGGTTGAGTTATCAGTGAGTTAGGCAGAGTAAAACTTCCTATCAGCATTAAGGGCCCACTTGAGGTTTATGGTAAAAAAATTAACATGAGGTCACTAAGCATGGATGTGCATTTTTCTTTTGACCCGTTTAGTGGCAGGGGCTCAGGCTTACAGGTGACAAATAGTTGGATTTATCCAGGGTTATGATTTTATCAAACATGCATGGCAAAAATAAAACTTAGCAAAGTAGTGGGCACTGTAAATAATAATTCAGCATTTATGTAAGTGATATCTGGAATGGAGAAATACTTTTGAAATCTGTTAGTAATAGGTAAGTAAGCATATTATCAAAGTTATAGAATGGATAATTAAATTTCATATAATGCATATTAAATGACATATACTCATGATTCCTGGAAAATTATAAATCCTTTCAATTTCTCTAAAAGAATACTAACAATGTTATAACTATTAGTTACACCTTGTGTTTGAAATTAGCTCTTTTTATGTTATCTATGTGTGTTCACAAAGTATATTTATATGAATATATGTTAACCTATGTGTTTTAATGACTAATGTATATACAGTGTTATTAGCTCTTTACATATTCAGTTTGAAATATTAACAACTTCTTTTTATTGAGCACCTACTATGCCCAAGGCACTTAAGTAAACACTTTAAATATATGATCACATATTATCTTTACAACAACTTTTTAAAGGGGTTACTATTATTGCTCTTTGAAAGGTGGGAAAACTGAGGATAAATGACTTGCTCAAGACTATGGAACCTGTAAGTAGCAAGGCTGGAGTTCATATCTAAGTCTGTTTGGCTCCAACACAGAGAGCTACTCTTCAAACCATATTGACCTCAGTAGTTTATAATTCTCACCAATCCCATTAGTGGGAGAGGGGCCAAGACAGAAGCGATTCAGAATTTGGACAGATATTCCTAATGTCCTTGTTTATACATCCATCCACATTTAGGTCAGAGGTCCCCCCAAATAACCCTATTTTCCTTGGCCTGTCAAGAGGTCCCCCAAACCTTTCTCCTAACATCAAGCCTCTTATAGCCCAGTTTACCTGACTAGTGTATTTCCTAATTAGGTGTTATTGTTTTCACAAAGCTTGTCAAAATATTTTTTGGTGAAAATTTAGAGATCTTTTTTATTTACCTTTGTATTCCCAATAGGAAAAGAGTTTCTAGTCCACAGTAGGCACTAATACACTTTTGTGGAACAAATTGAAACACAAATCGCTCATAGTTTTCCTTATGCTCTGCTGGTCCATAGTCTGTTTGCTAGCTGATGCATTCCTTGTTCTTACTCTGTTCTGCTCTTGGGAGAAAGGACCTCTGCAGGCTACCTTTCCCAAGCTGCAGTGTCAGCAGGCTTTTGCTTCTGGGGAGGAAGACTGGAGAGTGAAAGGAGGGGGAAGTCAGAGCATCTGTCTCCTTTTTTTTTTTTGGCTGCACAGAGTGGCATGCAGGATTTTAGTTCCCCGACCAGGGATTGAACCCGGGCCCTTGCCAGTGAGAGTGCAGAGTCCTAACCACTGGACCACCAGGGAATTTCCACATCTGTCTCCTTTACATTCTTTTTTTCTGGTGTGTAGCTGCATCTTTTCCCTGGGTCCAGGCCACAACAGGTAGCTCTTCTCTTAGTTTTCCCAGCTTTTGTGAGGAAACCCCTTTTGTGGTTTGAGCTTCTGCTGGGTGGTCTCAGGTTTTGTTTCTGGAAACCCCACTTGTAACCCTCCAATCCTGAAGGTGAATGGGGCTTCTGGTGGCTGCTGATCTTTGGGTTACGTCCTTTCTCCGGTCTGGCTTCTCAGCGGTTCTAACACTTGCATAATTAATTCCCTGGATTAAATTCCCTGTTTTACATATTAGAAGTGGTTTCAGATTTCCTGGTTGGAAACTGACTGATAACACCCATCTTTATTTCTACCCCTTTATTACTGGGTTTTAGTATAGTAATATTAACTCAATATTTTAAAAAATATTGATTATTTAAGGAGACCTTATGTCAAATTCTTACTTTATTGGCTTGAAACACCTCCCCACTTCCCAAATTCACATGTATTTTTTGTTGTTGTTGCTGTTATTTTTTGCGGTACGCGGGCCTCTCACTGTTGTGGCCTCTCCCGTTGTGGAGCACAGGCTCCGGATGCGCAGGCTCAGCGGCCATGGCTCACAGGCCCAGCCGCTCCGCAGCATGTGGGATCCTCCTGGACCGGGGCACGAACCTGCGTCCCCTGCATCGGCAGGCGGACTCTCAACCACTGCGCCACCAGGGAAGCCCGATGTATTTTTTCTCTCTTACTTGAGAGAAAAAAGGTTCTATTCCTTAGGTCTGAGATACGTTTCTCCTACAAGTACTTCTACAAGATTTCCATTTAGATGTAGCTTCTTCTAGGAGTCATTCACTCATTCCACCTTACACAGTAGTCAACATTCAATACTCATTCCAGTACTTTCTGTTTCATTTCCTTAGTTCCTAGTACCTATTTCAATGTTAACACTCATCACATTATATTTTAAATGAACAGCAGACTTCTCTCGTGAATTCTGGTGAACCAATGTCCACAACTGTGTGAGCATCCTTAGAATTTCTACCTGTGCATATGCTCAATGACCTACATCATTTTTTTCACTTGTAAAGATTTTTTTTCAAACAATTTCTTTATGTTTGTGTTTAAAAATAGGAAATTAAGGACCTGTGCTCATATCTTTATTTGCTCCTTCTGTGGTCTGGTATCCTTTTCCTCCTTCTCTTTTGTCCATGAGATATATGTGTTGTAATGTAAAATTTAAAAAAATGTTTAATATATTAAATTTTCTAATTTAAATTTATTTTAGTCATTTAAATTTATTTCCTTTATTTAAATTACAAAGTAATATATAACATATATGATGTGATAATTCCATATAAAGTGCTAAATTTTTATTAAGTTTTTACCCTACCAGATTACCCAACAATAGTTGAGCTGCACTGTCCAGTATGGCAGCCACCAGCCACATGTGGCTATTAAGCACTTGAAATGCATCTAGTCCAAATTAACATGTACTGTAAGTGGAAGATACCCACTGGATTTCAAAGACAAAATAAGAGTGCATGTAAGCTATCTCAATGATTTTTGTATTGATTACATTGAAATGACATTATTTTAAACAAAATTTATCATTAAGTCAATCTCACCTACTTCTTTTTCTTTAAAAGTACTTTATTTTAAAATGTGTTACTAGAAAATTTTAAATCACGTAAGTGGATCACATATTTCTATTGCACAGCACTAGTATAGAACTTGTCAGCTAATGTAAATTTTCAGAGGTCACAAGACTTACTCACAGGTCTAATGTCTGGTCCTTGTTCATTACACATTGCCAGCCTAGGTCAATTGGTAAAACCCTGAAAAAATAATAAACTGAAAAGCCCACTGGTTGTCAATATTTATAAATATGAAGATACAATAATGTACTTTATATTTTTCAGGGAAGGGGTCAGGAAGGTCAGTCTCCATATTAGCAGGTAAACTTCTTGTTCTCATCCACGGGGCCAGTCAGATGGACCTCTAATTCATATCATCATAACAGTTTATGATGTTTCGCAGCTTCCTTAAGCTCATGCATGTCCTTTAAGTATTATTGCCCTCATTTTACAGAGCATAGACATTTATCGAGCAATTACTCTGTACCAATCACTGTGCTAAATGTGTACATCAACAGCCTAATGAATTACATATTACTATTATCTGTACATTATAAATAAAGAAATGAGGGTCAGAGCAGTGTATTAACCCAATGTCACAGTAAATAAGTGGTAGGGCTTCAAGTCCAGACCAGGCAAGGAGACCCCAGCATCCCTGTTATTCTTCCTTCAGTCACATAACTATTTGCTAGCCAGATTGGACCAGTGGAGGAGAAGCACCCAGGAACTAAAAGGCATTGCCACTGCTCTGCATTAACATTGTGTGTGAGTGTGTGTATGTGTGTGTGTGTGTGTGTGTGTGTGTGAATTTTAGAGAAGCCCCATTTGATTTCAGACAAGAGAGAACCAGCAACTGGGGAGATTAGAAAAGCAGAGACTTAGAAAAAAGAGAGAGGAGAAGAGTATGGAAACTATACAATGAATCATTAATCCAAGGAGACGTGTTAGAAAACTGGAGTCTGAAACTGAATCAATGGGGTAAAAAGACGGGACACTAAACAATGAGTTAACTTTCATTGAACATGTAAGTGCTAAATATTTTACATGCACAATTTTAATTTAATCCTTACAGGAACCATAAAATAAGTATTATAATCATCTTCATTTTAAATATGAGGAAACTGACATAGAGAGTTCAAATATCTTTACCAAGTTCATGCAGCTGGTAAACGGGGGAACTGAAATTCAAACCCAGGCTGTCTGGTTCTAGGGCCTGTGTTTTTACCTATTACACTGTTCTATCAGCCACTCTCATCAGAACACAATTCAGACTATTTTAGAATAAATACATGTGTACTTCCATGCCCTTTAGAATAAATTTTTATTCTTTCACTATGTGTGCAAAGAGGGAGTCATGCTGGAAGACCAAGATATTGTCTTACCTTCTACAAAAGAAGAAAGTTCTTCAAAATAAAACCTGTCATTTATAGAAAGCATGAAGAAAAAATGAGGCAGGAAGCATTTCTTAGATAATTCAACCATCACTATGGCATAGAAAAATCGCCAAATATTCCATGTACTTGCCCACATCGTCTAGCTTCTTTGCATTTAGATTGGGGCCGTGTGACTAGTTCTGGCCAATGGGCTGTGAGCAGAAGTGAAGTGTTTTATTTGTGGGCTATATTTTATTTGTGGGTAAAAACCTCTTGCATGACCCTCCAGTGCCCTCTCTCCTTTCTGTGGGTACAGCAGAGGCTTTGTCTTCCTGGTGATGCACCTAGAAGTTGGTAGAGACTGACAGTCTGTGTCCTTGGACAGATGTGTAGAGCACAGTCTCCTCTGGCTTAGGTATGTAGCATGGGAAAGAAATTAACTTTTATTGTGTTACATCATTGAGAATTTGAGGTTCTTTTGTTAGTGTACCATAACCCAGCCTATTCTAATAAGTCTTTACCAGGTTACCTAGAGGGCATAATAACCTGCTTGACTTTGTATGTTGCCAAACCACAGGAAGAGGATAAAAACATACAACTGAAGCCAGAAATCTGCTCTAATATGATTTTCAGATTTGCCCTTTGCTTTTCCAAAACTTTCAATCCCCCCACTCTGTGCTCTCTCTGTTCCTCCTGCAGAGCAGGGCAAAACCACAGCATCTATGCAAGTTATCTTTAACAAGACTCCTTTGCCCGGATTTGTTTCCTCCCTTGAAGCAGTTTAGAATGCTTAGGTGCTTTCTAGACATTCCATCTCTCCACTGCTTTTCAACAAACAACAACAGAAACATCAATAATGGCAGCAAAACTAAACCCTCCAGAAAATTATTAAAAAACACCAGCTGATTTTATAGCTGCTCTACTTGTTCGAAATGGCTAGGGTAGCTTCCTTTGCAAAACAGATTGCTATGAAGATCTAATCCCATATCTAATAATAACAATTAAATATAGGCAGAAGGTTGAGAAACCAGGTTGATGGTGTGAGTCTTCATAAATATTGGCAAATTCTAGAGAATTTCCTTTTCTTCCTCAATATACAAATGACCCTATCTGAATCAATATCAGACCACACACCTTTGTTTCTGACCCTTTGCTCTCTTGACATCTATCTGCCACATTTCACTAAGAAACCTAAAAGGGGAATGGAGATACTTTGAAAGAGAGACATATATGTTTAAAGAAGACAAAAGATAATTTATTGCTTTAATTCTACTTTGCCTCGAGAGTTATTTATATCACATTTCAAAAATTACTTTCACCTTTATTATCTCAGTTTATTCCCAATCAATCCTCAGAACAATCTTTTAAGGTGGCAGGACAGACATCCCTATTACAATAAGGCAAAGAATTAAACCACTGAGTGACTTGCCAGTGGTTACACTGAGTGGCAGAATTTTGACTTGTAGCTCAGCTTTTTATAAAAACAGGGAATTTAAAGCATTCTATTTTAGGTGACTCCAGGGTTTATTTTTAGCACAGAGAAAGAGAGTGATTTCAGGAGCACAATATGACAGAGACTTCTATTTGTCCCCTGATATCCATTCTCTTTCTATTCTCCCACAGGAATAGACTTTGTAGGTGGGTATATGTCTGCCTAGAACAAAGAGTAAAATGCCCCTACCTCCCTTTCAGCCAAGAATGGCCACGTTTTGAACAAAAAGATATGTAAGTAGAATGTTGTATGGCAGCTTTTAGGAACTTCAGGGGACAGGTGGCAAGCAGCTTTTGCCCCTTTTTCTTCCTTCTTGTCCTATCCTTCCTCCATCCTGCCCCTTGTAAGGTGGGTGTGTCATTTTGGACTAAGAGGGCAAGGGCTACACTCTATAGTCGGTGGTACAGTGACCTAGAAGAACATGAGTTGCTGAGGACTTTTCACAGTAGTCTAGCCCTAGACTACTGAACTTCAAAATTTTACAGGAAAGGGAAAACAATCTCTATCTTGTTTAGGCCACTATTATTTTGGGTCTCCATTACTTCAAGCTGAATGACTCTCACTAATACATGTGGTCAAAGTCATTATCTCAGGGCAGAGTTCCCATTCTTAGGTTAAATGCTTAGGATAACTACCTTTATAGAGTCTGTAGAGGTCAGGGGATGCCTCTGGTACCATGAGATGAACCTGAGATTGAGTCTTGGCCATAAGATATTAGAAACCTCAAAACTGCGGAAGTTGCCATTTTAAAACTACAGGTTATCGTCTTCTAAGATGGAGATTTTTTTTTAACATCTTTATTGGAGTATAATTACTTTACAGTGTTAGTTTCTTCTGTATAACAAAGTGAATCAGCTACATGTATACATACATCCCCATATCTTCTCCCTCTTGCGTCTCCCTCCCACCCTCTATCCCACCCCTCTAGGTGGTCACAAAGCACTGAGCTGATCTCCCTGTGCTATGCGGCTGCTTCCCACTAGCTATCTATTTTATGTTTGGTAGTGTATATATGTCCATGCCACTCTCTCACTTTGTCACAGCTTACCCTTCTCCCTCTCCATATCCTCAAGTCCATTCTCTAGTAGGTCTGTGTCTTTTTTCCTGTCTTACCCCTAGGTTCTTCATGACATTTTTTTTTTCTTTCTTAGATTCCATATATATGTGTTAGCATACGGTATTTGTTTTTCTCTTTCTGACTTCCTTCACTCTGTATGACAGACTCTAGGTCCATCCACCTCACTACAAATAACTCAATTTCCTTTTTTATTATGGCTGAGTAATCCATTGTATATATGTGCCACATCTTCTTTATCCATTCATCCAATGATGGACACTTAGGTTGCTTCCATCTCCTGGCTATTGTAAATAGAGCTGCAATGAACATTGTGGTACATGACTATTTTGAATTACGGTTTTCTCAGGGTATATGCCCAGTAATGGGATTGCTGGGTCGTATGGTAGTTCTGTTTTTAGTTTTTTTAAGGAACCTCCATACTGTTCTCCATAAGTGGCTGTATCAATTTAAATTCCCACCAACAGTGCAAGAGGATTCCCTGTTCTCCATACCCTCTCCAGCATTTATTGTTTGTAGATTTTTTGATGATGGCCATTCTGATCTGTGTGAGGTGATACCTTGTATCACACGTTGTAGTTTTGATCTGCATTTCTCTAGTGATTAGTGATGTTGAGCATCCTTTCATGTGTTTGTTGGCAATCTGTATATCTTCTTGGAGAAATGTCTATTTAGCTCTTCTGCCCATTTTTGGATTCGGTTGTTTGTTTTTTTGTTATTGAGCTGCTTGTAAATTTTGGAGATTAATCCTTTGTCAGTTGCTTTGTTTGCAAATATTTTCTCCCATTCTGAGGGTTGTCTTTTCGTCTTGTTTATGTTTTCCTTTGCAGTGCAAAAGCTTTTAAGTTTCTTTAAGTCCCATTTGTGTATATTTGTTTTTATTTCCATATCTCTAGGAGTTGGGTCAAAAAGGATCTTGCTGTGATTGATGTCACAGAGTGTTCTGCCTATGTTTTCCTCTAAGAGTTTGATAGTGTCTGACCTTACATTTAGGTCTTTAATCCATTTTGAGTTTATTTTTGTGTATGGTGTTAGGGAGTGTTCTAATTTCATTCTCTTACATGTAGCTGTCTAGTTTTCCCAGCACCACTTATTGAAGAGGCTCTATTTTCTCCATTGTATATTCTTGCCTCCTTTATCAAAGATAAGGTGACCATATGTGCATAGGTTTATCTCTGGGCTTTCTATCCTGTTCCACTGATCTATATTTCTGTTTTGGGGCCAGTACAATACTGTCTTGATTAGTGTAGCTTTGTAGTATAGTCTGAAGTCAAGGAGCCTGATTCCTCCAGATCCATTTTCCTTTCTCAAGATTGCATTGGCTCTTCAGGGTCTTTTGTGTTTCCATACAAATTGTGAAATTCTTTGTTCTAGTTCTGTGAAAAATGCTATTGGTAGTTTGACAGGGATTGCATTAAATCTGTAGATTGCTTTGGGTAATATAGTCATTTTCACAGTGTTGATTCTTCCTGTCCAAGAACATGGTATATTTCTCCATCTGTTTGTATCATGTTTAATTTCGTTCATCAGTGTCTTATATTTTTCTGCATACTGGTCTTTTGTCTCCTTAGGTAGGTTTATTCCTAGGTATTTTATTCTTTTTGTTGCAATAGTAAATGGGAGTGTTTCCTTAATTTCTCTTTCAGATTCTTCATCTTTAGTATATAGGAATGCAAGAGGTTTCTGAGTATTAATTTTGTATCCTGCTTCTTTACGAAATTCATTTATTAGCTCTAGTAGTTTTCTGGTAGCATCGTTAGGATTCTCTATGTATAGTATCATGTCATCTGCAAACAGTGACAGCTTTACTTCTCTTTTCTGATTTGGATTCCTTTTAGTTCTTTTTCTTCTCTGATTTCTGTGGCTAAAACTTCCAAAACTATGTTGAATAATAGTGGTGAGAGTGGGCAGCCTTGTCTTGTTCCTGATCTTAGTGGAAATGGTATCAGTTTTTCACCATTGAGAATGATGTTGGCTGTGTCATATATGGCCTTTATTATGTTGAGGTAAGTTCCCTCTATGCCTACTTTCTTGAGTGTTTTTATCATAAACGTGGGTTGAATTTTTTCGAAAGCTTTTTCTGCATCTATTGAGATGATTATATGGTTTTCCTCCTTCAATTTGTTAATATGGTTTATCACATTGATTTATTTGCATATATTGAAGAATCCTTGCATTCCTGGTATAAACCCCACTTGATCATGGTGTATGATCCTTTTAATGTGCTGTTGGATTCTCTTTGCTGGTATTTTGTTGAGGATTTTTGCATCTGTATTCATCAGTGATATTGGCCTGTAGTTTTCTTTTTTTGTGACATCTTTGTCTGGCTTTGGTTTCAGGGTGATGGTGGCCTCATAGAATGAGTTTGGGAGTGTTCCTCCCTTTGCTATATTTTGGAAAGGTTTGAGAAGGATAGGTGTTAGCTCTTCTCTAAATGTTTGATAGAATTCGTCTGTGAGTCATCTGGTCTTGGGCTTTTGTTTATTGGAAGATTTTTGATCACAGTTTCAATTTCAATGCTTGTGATTGGTCTGTTTATATTTTCTATTTCTTTCTGGTTCAGTCTCGGAAGGTTGTACTTTGCTGAGAATTTGTCTATTTCTTCCAGATTGTCCATTTTATTGGCATATATTTGCTTGTAGTAATCTCTCATGATCCTTTGTATTTCTTCAGTTTCAGTTGTTACTTTTCCTTTTTCATTTCTTATTCTGTTGATTTGCATCTTCTCCCTTTTTTTATTGATGAGTCTGGCTAATGGTTTATCAATTTTGTTTATCTTCTCAAAGAACCAGCTTTTGGTTTTATTGATCTTTGCTATTGTTTTCTTCATTTCTTTTTCATTTATTTCCGATCTGATCTTTATGATTTCTTCTGCTAATTTTGGTTTTTTTTTGTTGTTGTTGTTCTGCTTTTTCTAATTGCTTTATGTCTAAGGTTAGATTGTTTATTTGAGATTTTTCTTGTTTCTTGAGGTAGGACTGTACTGGTATAAACTTCCCTCCTAGAACTGCTTTTGCTGCATCCCATAGGTTTTGGGTCATCGTGTTTTCATCGTCATTTGTTTCTAGGTATTTTTTGATTTCCTCTTTGATTTCTTCAGTGATCTCTTGGTTATTTAATAGCGTATTGTTTAGCCTCCATGTGTTCGTAATTTTTACAGTTTTTTTCTTGTAATTGATATCTAGTCTCATAGCGTTGTGGTCAGAAAAGATACTTGATACGATTTCAATTTTCTTAAATTTACCAAGGCTTGATTTGTGACCCAAGATATGATATATCCTGGAGAATGTTCCATGAGCACTTGAGAAGAAAGTGTATTCTGTTGTTTTTGAATGGAATGTCCTACAAATATCAGTTAAGTCCATCTTGTTTAATGTATCATTTAAAACTTGTGTTTCCTTATTCATTTTCATTTTGGATGATCTGTCCATTGGTGAAAGTGAGATGTAAAAGTCCCCTACCATGATTGTGTTACTGTTGATTTCCCCTTTTATGGCTGTTACCTTTTGCCTTATGTATTGAGGTGCTCCTATTTTGGGTGCATAACTATTTATAATTGTTACATCTTCTTCATGGATTGATCCCTTGATCATTATGTAGTGTCCTTCTTTGTCTCTTGTAATAGTCTTTATTTTAACGTCGATTTTGTCTGATATGAGAATTGCTACTCCAGCTTTCTTTTGATTTCCATTTGCATGGAAAATCTTTTTCCATTCCCTCGCTTTCAGTCTGTATGTGTCCCTAGGTCTGAAGTGGGTCTCTTGTAGACAGCATATATATGGGTCTTGTTTTTGTATCTTTTCAGCCAGTCTGTGTCTTTTGGTGGAATGTTTAATCCATTTACCTTTAAGGTAGATATTGATATGTATGTTCCTATTACCATTTTCTCAATTGTTTTGTGTTTGTTATTGTAAGTCTTATCCTTCTCTTGTGTTTCCTGCCTAGAGAAGTTCCTTTAGCATTTGTTGTAAAGCTGGTGTGGTGGTGCTGAATTCTCTTAGCTTTTGCTTGTCTGTAGAGGTTTTAATTTCTCTGTTGAATCTGAATGAGATCCTTGCTGGGTAATATTGGTTGTAGGCTTTTCCCTTTCATCACTTTCAATATGTCCTGCCACTGTCTTCTGGCTTGCAGAGTTTCTGCTGAAAGATCAGCTGTTAACCTTATGGGGATTCCTTTGTATGTTATTTGCTTCTCTTCCCTTGCTGCTTTTAATATTTTTTCATTCTATTTAATTTTTGATAGTTTGATTATCATGTGTCTTGGCATGTTTCTCCTTAGATTTATCCTTTATGGTACTCTCTGCGCTTCCTGGACTTGACTATTTCCTTTTCCATATTAGGGAAGCTTTAAACTATAATCTCTTAAAATATTTTCTCAGACCCTTTTTCTCTTCTTCTTCTGGGACCCCTATAATTCGAATGTTGGTTCATTTAATGTTGTCCCAGAGGTATCTGAGACTGTCCTCAATTCTTTTCATTCTTTTTTCTTTATTCTGCTCTGTGGTAGTTATTTTCACTATTTTATCTTCCACATCACTTATCCATTCTTCTGCCTCAGTTATTCTGCTATTGATTCCTTGTAGAGAATTTTAAATTTCATTTATTGCATTGTTCATCATTGTTCTTTATTTCTTCTAGGTCCTTTTTAAACGTTTCTTGTATTTTCTCCATTTTATTTCCACGATTTTGGATCATCTTTACTATTACTCTGAATTCTTTTTCAGGTAGGCTGCCTATATCCCCTTCATTTGTTTGGTCTGGTGGGTTTTTATCTTGCTCCTTCATCTGCTCTGTAATTCTCTGTCTTCTCATTTTACTTAACTTACTGTGTTGGAGCCCTCCTTTTCGCAGGCTGCAGATTCATAGTTCCCGTTGTTTTTGGTATCTGCCCCCACTGGGTAGGGTTGGTTCTGTGGGTTGTGTAGGCTTCCTGGTGGAGGGGACTGGTGCCTGTGTTCTGGTGGATGAGGCTGGATCTCGTCTTTCTGGTGGGCAGGATCATGTCTGGTGGTGTGTTTTGGTGTGTCTGTGAATTTATCATAATTTTAGGCAGCCTCTGTGCTAATGGATAGGGTTGTGTTCCTGTCTTGCTAGTTGTTTGGCATAGGGTGTCCAGCACTGCAGCTTGCCAGTTGTTGAGTGGAGCTGGGTCTTAGCATTAAGATGGAGATCTCTGGGAGAGCTTTCGCTATTTGATATTACATAGGGCTGGGGAGTCTCTGGTGGAGCAATATCCTGAGCTTGGCTCTCCCACCTCAGAGACACAGGCCTGACATCCGCTGGAGCATCAAGACCCTGTCAGCCACATGGCTCAGCAGAAAAGGGAGAAGAAAACAGAAAGAAAGAAAAAAAATAATAAAAGAAAGTTATTTAAAAAATTATTAAAAATAAAAAATAAAAAAGTAATTAAAAAAGAAAAGAGAAAGAAAGAAGAGAGCAACCAAACCAAACAACAAATCCACCAATGATAACAAGCGCTAAAAACTGTACAAAAAAAAAAAATAATAGGACAGACAGAACCCTAGGACAAATGGTAAAAGCCACGCTATACAGACAAAATCACACAAAGAAGCATATACATACACACTCACAAAAAGAAAAAGGAAAGAAAAAATATATATATATAAAAAAAACAAGGAAGAGAGCAACCAAATCAATAAACAAACCTACCAATGATAATAAGCTCTAAATGCTAAAGTAAGATAAACATAAGACCAGAAACACATTAGATGCAGAAAGCAAACCCCAAGTTTACAGTTGCTCCCAAAGTCCACTGCCTCAATTTTGGTTTGGTCATTGTCTATTCAGGTATTCTACAGATGCAGGGTACATCAAGTTGATTGTGGAGATTTAATCCGCTGCTCCTGAGGCTGCTGGGAAAAATTTCCCTTTCTCTTCTTTGTTCACACAGCTCCTGCAGTGCAGGTTTGGATTTGGCCCTGCCTGTGAATGTAGGTCACCTGAGGGCATCTGTTCCTGCCCAGACAGGACGGGGTTAAAGTAGCAGATGTTTAGGGGGCTCTGGGTCCCTCAGGCTGGTGGGAGGGAGGGGTACGGAATGCAGGGCGAGCTTGCGGCAGCAGAGGCTGGAATGACGTTGCAACAGGCAGAGGCGCGCCGTGTGTTCTCCGGGGGAAGTTGTCCCTGGCTCATGGGACCCTGGCAGTGGTTGGCTGCACAGGCTCCCAGGAGGGGAGGTGTGGACAGTGACCTGTGCTTGCACACAGGCTTCTTGGTGGCTGCAGCAGTAGCCTTAGCGTTTCATGCCCATCTCCGGGGTCTGCGCTGATAGCCGCAGCTCATGCCCATCTCTGGAGCTTGTTTAGGCCGTGTTCTGAATCCCCTCTCCTTTTGCATCCGGAAACAATGGTTTCTTGCCTCTTAGGCAGTTGCAGACTTTTCCCCAGACTCCCTCCCAGCTAGTTGTGGTGCACTAGCCCCCTTCAGGCTGTGTTCACGCAGCCAACCCCAGTCCTCTCCCTGGGATTTGACCTCTGAAGCCCGAGCCTCAGCTCCCAGGCCCTGCCCGCCCCAGCCGGCAGGTGAGCAGACAGGTCTCTCGGGCTGGTGAGTGCTGGTCGGCACCAATCCTCTGTGCGGGAATCTCTCCGCTTTGCCCTCTGCACCCCTGTTGCTGTTCTCTCTTCCGTGGCTCCAAAGCTTCCACCCTGCCCACCCCCTGTCTCTGCTAGTGAAGGGGCTTCCTAGTGTGTGGAAACTTTCCTCCTTCACAGCCCTCTCCCAGAGGTGCAGTTCCCATCCCTATTCTTTTGTCTCTGTTTTTCCTTTTTTCTTTTGCCCTACCCAGGTACGTGGGGAGTTTCTTGCCTTTTGGGAAGTCTGAGGTCTTCTGCCAGTGTTCAGTAGCAGTTTTTCCACATGTAGATGTATTTGTGGGGAGGAAGGTGATCTCCACCTCTTACTCCTCTGCCATCTTGAAGGTCCCCTCCAAAGATGGAGATTTTAATCCATCTTTGGTACAGAACGTTTTAGTTAGACAAACATACATGTGACATGAGCGATTTTCTTTTTCCATTTCCCTCGTTTTCCTTCCTGGCACTGGTAGGAAAAGGGTCTCTGGGCATAATGCATCAATGTGATGCTATTAGAGACAAGAAAGGAATGGTTGGCTTATAGATGCTCAGCTGTGAAAAATTTGAAAAACCCAATATACAACTATGGAGGAGCTGTGAAAAAAGGATATGTATGGCCTTGATCTGGGAGAGAGTGGGGAAACTAGCAGGCCAGGAACAGAAGGGTAGAAAAGGTAAGCTGGGAGGGAGGGAGGGAGATCAGGGAGAGAAGATTCTCAGATACTCTTCTGAGTCTGATTCAGTGTGGATCAGAAGTGATCAAGAAAAGTAAAGAGATGTTTGGATGACTCTGAGTATTCCTGAGAGATGTTTATTTCTAATAATCCATCTTTATGCCTGCCCAATGCTGTGGGTCATAGAAGGGGTTACATAAAGCCAAACCTTTCTTATAAAATGGACGTTTTTGTGGATGTGTGACTGGGGAACTAATTGGAAGGAAAATACCATGTCAGTAAAATGAGAACTTGAGGGTATATATTTTTAAATGACTAGATTTAGACTGTCCTGAGGAGGAAGAACTGTTGCATATTGTTGGAGAAAGATGTGTGAGTTCTGGTTAGGGACTTGCCCCAGGAAGATGACAAATGTTTTCTTTGGGGCCCAAGTGACGAAGTGTGGTATAGAGTTAGAGGGAGAGGAACAATTTCCTACCCGGAAGGGAAGCCAGCATCCCTCTCTTTCCCAGCTTAGCAGTTTCAGCAACAATATCTTTGGCCAGAACTTTGGCATTCATATGACGGGCATCACCTGCAGTGGATACTGCTCTCAGGGCCCTAGACACAGGGAGCCAGAGTCTGAGAAAACATGGCGGACACTAGGTAAAGGACGAAACTGGATGCCTGGTCTATGGGCATGTGAGACACCCCTTTGTGGACCTCTTAAAAAGTTGGAGACACTTTGGGGGAGGTAGGGTCAGGATTCTTCCTGAGGTGGTGGGTAAGGGAGGAGGCTATGGTGAGTCATAAGGTAGTAGAATGAGGAGTAATCAAAACAGTGGACTTAAGGTTTTGCAGATAAAGGGAAGAGTCTATGCATACCCCAGAAAAAAGTGAGGGCACAGTGCCTACTAAGGGCTCTGGTGTGAGTAGCTCTAAAAGAGTATGAGGGGGATTGACATAGCTGACAACTGTGTAGTGGAGACTGACTTTACACAGAGACTAGTATATGTGCCAGCTGACCAACTTAATGGATTCCATTAGTTCCATAAGTTCCATTAGCCCTAAGTTCCATTTTGATCCCTAAGTTCAATTTAGGGATCAGAATTCTGGGGAGGCTCTGAAAGGTTTTTTTTTAAAAAAAAACAAAAAAGAAACTGGCTACAGTCAGTAGAGAATCTTCTTATTTAGATTTTAAAATATGAGGTGGGATTTTTTTTAATAGCAAAAAAAACCCCATCTCCCTTTGGCACCATGGTGTTTTTATTCAGTATCAGTCCTTTTTCCATTCTTAGGCCAGATTTCTTCCAATGTACTAATAAAAGCAGTTTCAGTTAAGTACTTCTACCTCGGGCAGTTTCTTTTGATGTGACATTTCTGCAGACACCACTATTTTAAAAGGCATAAGCCTGAAAGATAGTTACAAAAAAAGACAGTGCTTTTGTGTGTGTGTGGGTTGGCACATTTAAGGATTTTTTTTTAAAAAAATGGGTCATAGGGCTTTTGAAGTGGGTGGAAAGAGCATATATTATAGGCTTATGTACCATTCTGGAAGATAAAAGGCAGTTTAATTTTAATAAACTAGGTTGACCCTAGAGTGATGAAAGACATAGAGGCCCATTTTGATTTGTAACTCCAGCAGATAGGTTGTGAGGTAATCAAGAGGGTGTTTATAACATTGAAACATGCCTGGTTTTCATTTGTGCAACACCCCTTCTGCCTCAGCACTCTTCTAGATATACTAAAACAACCCAGACTTTGCCAACTTTTACAAGCACTTTGAAAATCCTGTTGCTTCCCAAGAATCTTTCCAGTTCCATGTTGGGGAGACTTGTACTTGATAACAAATGCTCTTACTAGGGACATAATAGTAATAGTAAATACCAGTTTTCAAATAATTTTCTTGTGGTTGTTGTCAAAGTGAAAATGGCATAGTAGAAGTAGAGAATGATCAACGAATATACTCAAGTAAATCAATGTTCTGTAGTCTCAGGATAATATAAGGAAAACAATTCCACTGTAGTCTATATCAGAGATCAGCAGTCATTTCTGTAAAGGGCCAGGCAGTCAATATTTTAGGTTTTGTGGGTGTCAGTCCATTTGGGCTGCTATATTAAAATATGACAGATTGAGTAGCTTATAAACAACAGATATTTCTCAGTTTGGGAGGCCAGAAGTCCAAGACCGAGGCATCAGCAGATTTGGTACCTGGTGAAAACCTGCTCTCTGGTTCATAGACAGCCATCTTCTCGCTGTGTTCTCATATGGCAGAAGGGGTAAGGGAGCTCTATGGGGTCTCTTTTATAAGGGCACTGATCCCATTCATGAGGGCCCTACCCTCATGACTTGCATCTCCCAAAGGCCCCACCTTCTAATACCATCACTTTGGTGATTAGATCAACGTGTGAATTTGTATAGAGACTATTATAAGTACCACCCAACCAATTTAGTGGATTAGCCCTCAGCTAGTCCACACTTGGTACATAGCAGCAGGCCATATGGTCTCTATTGCAGTGATTCAACTCTGCCTTTGTAGTGAGGAAGCAGGCATAGATGATAAATAGATATGGCTATGTTCCAAAGTTCCAATAAACTTTATTCGTGAAAACTGCCAGTGGGTCACATTTGGCCCATGGGCAATAGTTTGCAGACTCCTGGTCTGTACTGTCAGAATTGAATTATATAGTGATGGAAAGCTTCTAACAGTGAAATTGTAAGCCAGTGGCTCTCAAAATGTGGCCTCAGGGCCAGCAACATCAGCATCATTGGGGAACTTGTTAGAAATGCAAGTTATTGTGCCTCACCCTTGACCTAGTAAATCAGAAACTCTAGGGGGTGGGGCCCGGCAATTTGTTTTAAGCAGCTCTTCAGGTAATTCTGATGCTCACTTGTTTGAGGACTGCTGTTGTGGGCAAAGATTTTTTTTTTTTTGCGGTACGCGGGCCTCTCATTGTTGTGGCCTCTCCCGTTGCGGAGCACAGGCTCCAGACGCGCAGGCTCAGGGGCCATGGCTCACGGGCCCAGACGCTCCGTGGCATGTGGGATCTTCCCGGACCGGGGCACGAACCCGTGTCCCCTGCATCGGCAGGCGGACTCTCAACCACTGCGCCACCAGGGAAGCCCATGGGCAAAGTTTTGATTGCAAGAAACAAATCTACCCAAGCTAGCTCAAAGAAATATCTTACTGAAAACCAGGATAATTAAAAGTAGTTGCTGTGGGCTTCCCTGGTGGTGCCGTGGTTAAGAATCTGCCTGCCAATGCAGGGGACACGGGTTTGATCCCTCGTCCGGGAAGATCCCACGTGCCGCAGAGCACCTAAGCCCATGCGCCACAAATACTGAGCCTGAGCTCTAGAGCCTGCAAGCCACAACTACTGAGCTCATGTGCCACAACGACTGAAACCCGTGCACCTAGAGCCCATGCTCCACAACAAGAGAAGCCACCACAGTGAGAAGCCTGCGCACTGCAACAAAGAGCAGCCCCTGCTCACCACAACTAGAGAAAGCCTGTGCGCAGTAAAGAAGACCCAACACAGCCAAAAAAAAAAAAGTAGTTGCCGCAATAGGCAATTCCCCAAATTTTGGTGCCTTAACTTAGAAGTTTATCTTTTGCTTTTGTTATGGTGTGCTTTGGGTGGCCTCTGTTTTGTAGCTTTGTGACCTGGAACTCTTGGCCTCTGAGGTCACTGCAGTAGAGGAAGAGATAGCTAGAGGATTGGATTTTGTATTTTTAAGTGCCAGGGTTGGAAGTGGCCTATATCAGTGCTTCTTGAACTTTCATGTGCATCAGAATCACCTGGGATCTCACTGAAATGAGGATTCTGATTCAGAGGCCTCAGATGGAGCCTAACAAGCTCCAAGATGATGGTGTTGCTGCTGTCCTGCAGACCACATGCTGAGAAGCAAGGGCTCATCTCCCTTCTGAACACATCCCATTAGCCTAAACCTCTCACTTGGCCCCAGTCTAACTGCAAAGGGGTTGAGGAGCATAGACTTCCTATGTGCCTCGGAAAAGGCGTTATTTCTGCCACATGAGATTACAATAAGCGACCTTACAGAGTCAGGGCTGGAAATAGTCTGAGGCTGCGTGGTCACAATGGTAGGCTAATGATGCTCCCCAGGTGTCATGCAAGGTAATATGGCAGGCTAAGGGAATTAGGTTGTAGACAAAAGGGACTTTGGAGATGTGATTAAAGAGCTTGAGATAATCTGGACGGGTCCAGTGTAATCATTAGAGTCCTTACAAAAGGGAGGCCTGGGGGTCATAATAGGACGTAGGAGGGGAGGCCATGTGACAGCAGAAGTAGGAGAGAAAATGTAATGATGGAAGCAGAGGTTGGAGTGATGATGTAGCTGGAAGGAGGCTACAAATCAAGGAAAGTAGGGGCCTTGAAGAAGCTAGAAAAGGTGAGGGATTTTTGGCTTTTCCTGTAGAGCCTCTGGGAGAAATGCAGTTCTGCCAACACCTTGATTTAAACACAGTGAGACCCATTTCAGCCTTCTGACCGCCAGAATTATAAGTTTGTGTTGCTTTAAGTCACTGAGCTTGAGAATATTTTTGTAAGGTTAGAATTGCTTTTATTGGGGGTAGGTGCCTCAGGGGGGAGTTACTGTTCTGCCCTCACAGATGCAACTGGAAGCTCCCGCCTCTACCCACTGCCTGCCTGGGTTAGTGGAACATGCAAAACTCAGAGGGTAGAGGCACGGGTGGAAGCCACCAAGGCCAGGGGCTGTTTGGAGCGGGAGGGCTGGGTGGTACCTGGCTGGAGGGCCTGGGTTGGCATAGACAGCCCAGCTAGCATCCATGGGCCAAACTAAGGGGCTGTGGCTTTTCTGGGGGCTGAAGCTTTGTGGGAGAGACAGGCAGACTCCAGGGTGAGGTTCCACCAGTTCAAGGGACCACTAGGCCCACAGGGGAGAATAGCTCTGCAGAAGCCCCCAGCCATGTCCAGCCTGACCCTGGGCTGGCATGCCTGAGAAGCCTGTGATAATTTGTTACAGGAATGTATAAGCACTCTCCTCACTCCTTTCTTTTCACGTCTGCTACTCCTCTCTTAATGAGCTTTCAATATTATTTATCCTCTATATGACTGTAGCCATCAGCTTCAAGTCTGTATTCTGATGCTTCAGCTCCACTTCCTTCCAGTTACTGGAACTTTCCTCTACTATTCAGAGTTTCAGGTGAGAAGTTTTGATTGAATCAGATTAGTTTATGGATGGGCCTCCTCTAGGGTCAGTTAACCTGGTCCCATTAACTATGGTCAAGGATTAATTTCACCTGGTTAATGTCCAGTTAGAAGCTGAGTGGGACAGGTAATTATAAACATATTTAATATGCAAGAAATGGAAAAGATTATCATCAGTATTTGCTAGTTACTCTGCTAGATAGACTCTTTACAAGTATTATGCTCATTGGACAGATGAAAAAACTGAGGATTAAAGTTTAATTAATGTCTCCAAGGTAATGAGACCTATGAGGGTAATATGTGGTGAAATCAAGACCTTAAACCCATATTCGACTTCAATGTCGTGTGCTTTCCTCTACCTTTAGCTCTCAGAGAGCCCAGGAGCTGGTTAGACACTCAGAAAAGCAACTGGCCTTTTTTAAAGATAAAGACAAAGAAAGACTTTTGCTGAGGATAAATTTGGCCTCCTAAATTGCCAAAGTAATAAGCTATTCAATTCTTAGACTTTATCTTACATGACTTTTGTTTACCATTTTTCCGGTTGACTACTCTCCTCTTTTTAAAATAATTGTTTTTTCCTGCAGTCTCCCACTTAATACTTTATCATTAGCTTTCATTCATGTCATTAAATATCCTTATAAAGTTTGTTTTCAATTGTTGGATGAACTTGGTTGATCTAACAACCTACATACAATTGGATAAGCTGTTTCCATTTTTTTCACTATTACAAGCAATACTGCCAGCATATCATAATATTATTCACCTGTATCTGATTCTTTTTCCTAAGGTCAGATTTCTAGAGGTAGGATTAGGAGAATAGGAAAAAAAAAATGTATTATGTTGGACTACACCCCGCAGGCCTGCATTTCTTGTGATCGCCCAGCCTCGAGACCGAAGAAAGAGCCCCGAGACAGTGACAGAGACATCAGTGGCTTAATGGACATGGAATCTTACCAGCCCAAAGCAAGGTCCTGGAGCAGCATCTCCACTGTGTACAGCAGAAGGTGAGCAAGACATGACAGCAGCCTTCGCTCCCCCAGGGGAGAAGGAGGCTACTATTTATAGGGCGAATTGCCGTCAGGTGGGCTTATCACTTATCAGGGCCTAATGAAGCCCTATAATTAAGAGGATTGGGTAGCCATGTGAGTGATGCAGGGACTGATTGAGCAGGGGATGTACAGTGAGCAAGAGAACAGCCATCTTGAATGGCCTGACTATATATATATATATATATATATATATATATATATATATATATATATATATATATATAGGGATTGGGGTGAGGGAGGCCTGGAGACTGGCTCAGCTTGACTTGAGCTTTTAAATTTCATTGGTGTAAGCACGTTGCCTAAAGAGGCAGTTCTGTTCCTTCCTGCGTTACAGCTCTTAGGGAGCAGGGCCTTGGTTCTTCCTCCTCAGAACACAGGTCTGGGGGAGGTTGGCCTATGGCAGAAACCAATCACAAGTTGTTAGTGCACAGTGGGGAAATGGCTGATGTCACCTGTCAGGTACTGTCCATTAGGTCTGGGCACAATCATTGGAATATCCAACTGCATCCAGGCCTGAGGCTGCTGACACTTGACACTAGGGCTCCAATTTAGTGCAGAGTGCTCATTTGTCCCTTGAACGAAGAAGCAAGGCCTGGGGTTGGGAACCAATACTGGGGTGCTTGCAGTATCTACTGTGTCTTCACTATTCAGAGCTTGTAACTAAAATATTTAAAGAAACTGATTTTAAATGCAAATTGAAGGGCAAATGTTCTCAAACAGGGGAGATATATATATATGTGTATGTGTGTATGTGTGTGTGTGTGTATATATATATATATATATATACATATATATGTATATATATAGAGAGAGAGACACACAACACATACACACCCACATGCATACATATGTAAAAACTGATGAGGTTATAGTAACAAGGACCTTACACTGGTGGCAATTTATATTGAAAATCCTAAAAGAAGGGGTGTATGTGTGTGTGTGTGTGTGTGTGTGTGTGTGTGTGTGTGTGGCATATTTGGCAGTTTGCGGCTCAGCAACTTGTAACTTGTTTGTATTTTCTTTATTAGTAATGCTGAACTTTTTCTTATTTGTTTACTTGCATTTCTTTGGTGAATTATTGGCTCATCTAATTTGCTCATTTTAAAATGTGACTAAAAGGATATCTGTTTTAGTAAAGAATCTTTAAATTTTAATCTCTCCAAATAATATTTTCCTCCATAATTTCCTTCTAAGACTTCAGTGCAAATCAGTTACAATTCAGCTAGCTTCCTATGTGCTAGGTTAAGATGAGTAATACTTGGTGCCTGCCCTTAGGGATCTTACAGTCTATCAAGTAGACAAATACATGGATCATAGGCAATACTGCAATATGACTTCGGCCACAGTGTGTTGCAATAAGATCACAGCAAAGAGAGTGACCAGGGAAGCCCTGTTTTAGTTTTTGTGTGCACACAGAGTTCTTAAGTTTAAGACTTTAAAGTTGCAACTGAGACTTTTAGTTTCTTCCTAGGAGATTTACCTCCCTGCAGGTGGCTGCCACCAGGTGAGAGATGGAACTAGGTATTGCCATCAGCTGTTCAGCTTTCCTGCTCTCTGCCAGGTGCAGCTGAACACACACCTGCCGCAGCCCAGATCCTCACTGTGCTTAACCATAAATGAAATACAACGGACAGCAAAAATGAGCTGTAGGGCTTCCCTGGTGGCGCAGTGGTTGAGAGTCCGCCTGCCGATGCAGGGGATGCGGGTTCGTGCCCCGGTCCAGGAAGATCCCACATGCCGCGGAGCGGCTGGGCCCATGAGCCACGGCCTCTGGGCCTGCGCGTCCGGAGCCTGTTGCTCCACAATGGGAGAGGCCACAGCAGTGAGAGGCCTGCGTACTGCAAAAAAAAAAAAAAAAAAAAAAAAGAGCTGTATTACTAAATCACAGATTCCCTCCTACTGAAAGCACAGTTGCAAAACAACAAGAAAATATTTAAGTGCTAAAAGATCCATTACCTGTTTGAGCTGATAACTCTGATTTTGTTCCCTGATAGCATTTTACTTTTATCCAAAGTCCCCCTTTTCTAGAAACTTTCCTCATAGTTGTACTCTATGTATATTTTGTTTCCCTTACAAGTGCATCAGCAGTTTAGATAAAGCCTTTATTAGAAGTAGCCTAGTTATATTGTTTTTAAAGATTCTGTAAATGCATTTTGGAATAAGTTCAGGGTGTTGCTCTAAGCAGACTGCCATTCTTCTAGATTGATAGTCCGAATGCAAGTGAGAAACTCTGGGCCTTAGAAGAGGCTCTGAGAAGGACACACAAAGCCAAAGCTAAGGGTGGGGCCTTGAGCCACTGGTACTGTATGATTCTAGAAATCCCGAGCCTCTGGACAGTTGGCTGCTTTCCCCTCCCTTAGAAGAGGAGGGTATATATAGCACTGTGTTAGGGGGCAGCAGACTCGTAGGGCCAGGGCCCTCTTGGCATCCTTGGGGTCTAAAAGAAACTGCTGAAGAAGGAATAAAGAACTGAGTTTGTCAGAGGTGGAGGAGCCTTTGGAGACAATCTATTTAAGCAGGGCAGATTCCTGGCAGGTGGGCCTCTCCTCCTTGCTCAAGAGCCGTGGCTGAAGTCTTAAGCAGTCATGATGTCTCCACTTGCCTAAGCCCACTGAATTCCAGCACTTCCTCCAAATCCTTCTGAACCAGCACCCCAGACAGTGACTGCTACAGCCAACATGGAAATGCCTGCCCAGGTCTCCTTTCAGGAAAGGACTTGCTGCCCAGATGCCGACGGTATGGTTCGTTAGTGGCCTTCCGCTCTTCAGTCCTTTGGGGTCTGTCTTAACTTTTGAACTGAGGCTGTACTCTTTCAGTCCTTGAGCGGGGCTGTGGTATAAGTGCCCAGCCATTTGTGCCCACTGTGAGACACCTCTAAGGGGCAGCCTGCTCTAGAGCTCCTAGACGGGCTTGTCAGATAGTTGCCTCTGTCCAATCCCACTTCCTCTCCATTTCCTTTTATAGGTATTACTCCCTAACACACCTTTTGCACTCCTAACTTCACATCACATCTATATCCAAATAACCCCAACCAGCATAAGTACTAATCACTTGGTGAGAAAGACACAGCAATATTTATTGAGCGCCTATCATGTGCCAGGAATTGTTCTAGATAATCAATATGTACTCTCTTTTTCAACCGTGCCACATTATGTGCTAGGAATTGTTATTATCATTATTTTTAAGATGGAGAAACTGTGGCACAGAGGACATAAATGACTTGCTCAAGGTCAAACAGCTAGTGGAATCAAGATTTGAGTGTCGACAGCCTGACTCCAGTGCTCCTAATTGTTTTTCTCACCTAGCTTATTTGCCATTCTCGGGCTAGTTCAACCACTTTAACCATTCTATGCTACCACTGCTTTAGCAGTCTGTTACCCAAGCAGTAGACGGTTAGTATGTATGTGGGAGAAGATGGGACCCTTCATTCTCTTTCTGGTATTTCCAACCCACAGTATGTTGCCTGGCACATAATGGAAGCCCACTAAAGTTTTGATGGTGAATGAACAAAAGAGAGTTGAACATCCCAGCATCCCAACTCAGATAAAAGAACATGGCACAAAGGAGAGTGAGTGTGGGGAGAATGTAATGACTGTATGTGGGGTCAGTGTGACAAGGAAAGAGAGTACCTATAGACTGTGAAAACTATGTGTGAGCTTTTATAATTTTGAGCTCACTCTAGTTTCAGCATAGCTGTCTCCCCCTTAGTCTAGCTGCTGGCTGGTGTGCTGATGTGGGAAAGGGTATAAAGCAACTAACTCTAATATGTTTGACCTTGTTGTGTGGATCTATACTCTCCCTTAACTGAAACAGAAGTGTCCTTTAAAGTTCAACTGGGATATTGAAAGTTAACAAGTATCTCTGAGAGGGGAGTTGATTTTTTGTTTTAAGCTATAGTTTAGAGTCATTCAGTTACCTTCTTCCTCATTCTTCTTCTCATCCTCATGCTGAAATCCATACTGGGTTGGGAACTGTGGAGGTACTGGTTAAGATTCAGAAACATCTCTGGAGATCAGCCCTGGGTGTTTGCTTAGGGATTGGATCGCTGGGGTCCTGGTAGTGAAATTAAACCTCGATGTGCTCACAGTTTGTATACTTGTAAACCTGTATGCTGTATTACGTGCTTCTTTGAAAATGTAACCCTCTTTGAGACCTGTTATGAGAGAGGAGATCTGAATTAGTAGCCCCTCTTTTGCTTCCTTTTTTCACTTCTCTTACTGCCGTCTTAGCACATTTGTTTCTCTCTCGTCCAGGACTATAAATTCACAGCGGGTAGGAACAATGTCTCATCCACCACTGTTTCTCCAGCTGATTCCTAATAAACTTAAAATGATATACTTCCATAAACTTTTGTTGAATAAATAAAAAAGAACAGTCTGAGCTAGCTGAGGGTCTTGGGCTCTGGGACTTGAATCCATTTTTATATTTCACCAGCTATGTGACCACAGGCTATTCACTTCTTTAGGTCTCTGCACAATTTTAGGTTGATAAGGAATAATATTCTTTTGTTATAAGGTTGTGTAAAGAAAAATTGATAAGATATATGTATATTTGCCTCATAATAGGGATTTGATATTCATCCCTTCAACCTCTGACAGAAACATTATCTTAAAGCTTTACTTTAATTGTATCCGTAATAGCCAAAGAAATGGTTTTCTCTTTTTAGCACACACAGGAAATCCGCTCTATCTTTGACTGTCATGTTTTCCCTTTCACCGGTTTGTCAATTTCCAACACTGATACTGAAGTTTTGTGCTAATGCTCTTCTCCTTAAAATGCAAGTAATGGGAAATACTGCAGCCGAATCCGATGGGAGTTAACCAAAAAGGAGACTTTCTAATTTGAGATTTTACACCCATTTCAGCTGAGAGTAAGGTTTGGTAAATATTTAACTGGATTAACACTTCTTAAAAGGACTTCTGTTGAATTTCATAAAGAAAGATGAAAGCTTTGAGGTTTAAGTTCTGATTCTATGTATTTTCTACTTATAGTGAAAACCTCTGAAACTTTTTCTCCTACAGGAAAGTTCTAATAAATCCTTGGTGAACCATTTCCACTAGAGAATTTGTCTTTATTACAGTCAGGAGACTGGGTATTTTAATTCATGGTTGAATTCCAGTTCCAGGGCATCTAAATGCTCTGTCTTCTACAACATGAATGATCAACTGGCTAACTATATTTCGTGACCTTGGTTTGTATAAAATTCATAGAGGGAAGATGTTTAACTAGTTTATTCTTACTATCCTTAGGACATAGTTCTAAAAGTACAAATATATCCTTGAATTTAATAATGATGATAATAATAGCAGCAGCAACATTAATTATAGCATCTAGTGTTTATTGAGTGCTTAATATGTCCTAGGTACTTTGCTAAGGACTTTATAGGTATTATTTCATCGAAGCTTCATAATAATTCAGAAGGCAGGTACTATTATTATCCCCAAATTACAGATGAGAAAAATGAAATTCAGAAAAATTATATAACTTGACTAAAGCAATATTATAATTGGCCTAGCTGGAATATTATGATTCAGATTCACTTCAGATCACTGGCTCTTAACCATTAAGCACTACAGCTAATAAAAAATAAAGGTTGGTATATGAAGGACTATTGAAAGGAATATGTTTATCTGTGAACTCATAGCATCTCAGAATTAGAAGAGACCTTAAAGGTCATTTAATCTAATCACGAATTATTTGTGTAACGAGGTTTATATAGTCTTTGGAAAGTACATGGAATTGAGGAAAGGAGAAATGTTTTTGTCATGGATCTGATAACTTACTACATCTTCTTAATATCTTGTGTCACTTTTTTTAGTGCGTAAAATGGTGGTGATAACATTAGCCAAACTATCTCAAAGTGTTGTTACATGAGTTGATGGGTTTGGAAAGGTTTTGAATAGCATCATATGTAAGGAATTACAGTAATAAATGCCTTAACATCCTTAATCCACAATAAAATTCCAATTTGACTTTAATGAAGGTCTTGAAGGAAGCAGTACCCTATCTTATCTGTACATATAATTACAATAAAACATCATAGAAAAAATTTTGTATACAAACGTACAACCTTATGTATATATTACCCTCAATATTCAGAGACTAAGAACATGTTAAGAATGTTAACATGTTAAGAAGATTAAAATATTAAGAAATAATTATCATATATTAATACATTTGGAAAATATTTACAGTGTCAGAATCAAAAAGAAACACTCCCAAGTCTTCAAAAAAATCAGCGTGTACTGGCTCTAATCCTCTTGCTAAGTGATTAGATTGAACACAAATAGAGAGTGAGGATAGTTACGTTTCTACTGGCCCTGAAGTAAATATCAGAGGACAGAACAATATTAATTTTCAGACATAATAATCTAACTGTATGAAAATACCTGAATCATGAGGAACTGTTTCTCCTTGTAATAAGTGACCACATTAAAGAGGATAACAGCACATCTGGCAGATGTGAAAGTCACTAAGTCTTCAAAGAAAACTCATCCCTTCCCCCAAACAAGTGAGTCAGTAGCATTAACATTTTTAAATGTCAGCTGCTGGATTCTATTTAATTCTGTTTGATACAAAACAACATTAGTTCATTCATGCAAAAAGCCCTTCTTTGAGCACCTACTATATACTAGGCACCATGGCAGGCTTCAAGGGGTGCCAGGGATAAATAATAGAAAGGATTTTCCCTGAAGAGTCCACAGCCCCAGTGCAGCAGATAGACACATGTAGAAATCAAGTTCATATGGAGAAATTGCTAAGGGTGGCATTGTCCTTGAAGGACGGTAGGATGAGGATGAGCAGAATAATGGAAAGGTCATTCCTGTGGGGGGAGGTAACATGCACAAAGGGCCAGAGGCCACTGCACTTCGGGCAAGTATGTAGGGACAATTCTGTGTCACTAATGCTGAAGGATTTTGAAGGATGCTAAAGGGAGATAACATTTAAAAGGGGTTAGAATCATATTGTGGAGACCCTTCGATGGTGGACTGATTGTTTTATTGCCAGTGGGAGCCATGGTGGTGACCCTGAGCCAACGGTAGAAGGGCCCTAGGAGGATTGTTTGTAGGATACGGTTTCAAAACCTAGAGTTTGACACTAATGACCACTCTCCTTCTTGAAACTTGCATGTCCTCAGTCTCTCCTAATTGTCCTCCTACTTCTTGGGTCAGGCCTTCCCTATCTCTTTCGTAGGCTCTTTTCCTTGGTGTCCCTCTGTCATGGACTCTCCTGATGCTACAGGCTCTCCTAGGGTGAGTGCATTTACACAGAAAAGACTCCCAAGCCTTTACCTCCAGGCCAGTGTGCTCTGCTCAGCTGCAGAGCCATGTTTGTAACATCCTCTGAAAGTCTCCCCCTGGGTGGACATGATTCTGAGCTGAATTTGTCCCCTTCCCCCTACCCCCTAAATTCACATGTTGGAGTCCTAAACCCCAGTATCTCCACATGTGACTATATTTGAAGATAGGTTCTTTATAGAGGTAATTAAGTTAAAATGAGGCTGTTAGGGTGGGTCCTAGTCTAAAAGGTGTGTTATCCTTATAAGAAGAGGTGAAGGACACAGACACACACAGAGGGATCAGCGTGCGAAGACACAAAGAGAAGGATAATCATCTACAAGCCAAGGAGAGACCTCAGAAGGAACCAACCCTGCCAACACCTTGATTTTAGACTTTTAGCTTCCAGAATTGTGAGAAAATTAATTTCTGTTGTTTAAGCCACTCAGTGTGTGGTCCTTTGTTATGACTGTCCTAACTAATGTAAACATCTCACACTTGACATATTTAAAATGAAACCCCACCATCGCCTCCCTCCCAGGCCCCCAAATCAGGCACTTACAGGGGATGATCCAAAGTTAGCCTGAGGGCCAGTAGAACTCTCTCTAAAACATTTATCAGGACAGCCAGATATGGGAAGGATGTTATGATTCACCAGAAAGAGTACTGGATTACAAGTAAGGTTTAGTGTCTGGGCAATGAAAGGAAAGGAAGAACATATAGATAGAAAATATAATAAAGTCACTTGAAATCCCACCACATTTGAATAAATGTTTCCCAACTTCTGCCATGCAAACAATATGCACTTTGGGGACAAACATATGTTACTATCATAGTGTTCTTTAATATGCTTTTTCCACTTGTCAGTACACTGTAATATATTTCACATGTTTTTTATATATATATATATATATATATATATATATATACACACCTTGTACCCTTCCTTAAACCCTCTCCCTCAACCCTCCATCCATTGGTTACACATTGCACTTCAGATAAAATCTACATTTCTTGGCATGACTACAAAGCCCTCTTGCCTACCTTTCTGACCACATCTGTCACCACATTGCTTGCTATGACTTAACAAGCCTGGGCCGCTCTTGGTTCTTAGAATGCTGTAAGGCTTCAGGGCCTTTGCATGCTCTGATTGCTCTTCATGAAGTACTCTTTTCCTTATTCTTTGAATGACTTGTTTTTATTATTCACGTGTTAGATCAAATGTCAGCTCCTCAGCCATGTTCCTCTTCCTGTCTACCTCATGAGAATCAACAATTTCTGGGTCCCTATTTATCACATTCCTCTGTTTTGTTCCTGTAACACACTTAACACTCACTGCAATGGCCTTGTTTGATTCCTGTCTGCCTTGACAAGAATGTCATCTCCATGGAGGCAGTGATTTTGTGGGTCTTGCTTGTAAGCGTCTAGAAGCGTGACTAGCACACAGCTACCACTTAACTCACATATAGTTAATGAATAATGAATAAAACCCACTTACACTGTGGAGTTAAAATTATCTTTTAATTAAAAAAATATTTTTGTAAATTGGGAGACATTTCATGGATTTAGAGAAAAAAATAGGATACTATAACAAATGCTTTTATACCCATCAGCTAGCTTTATACCTCTTAATATTGTGCCATTGTTTTTATTCAGATTTTTCATATTTCTAAGAGATTAAACATTATGGTTTGAGTTGAAAGTCCCTGTCTGCCTCTTTTGATCCCATTCCCTTTCTTTCCTTTTCAGAGGTAACCGCTATTATGAAATCACTCTTTGGTGCAGGCCAAGGGAATGATTTTTTTTTTATAACTAAGACTATAAGCAGCCCTCAATTTCTGAAGAGTTTGAAGTTATGTGAAACTTAATTTCTTGGGACAGAAGAATCATATTCTGATTCAAGCGTTCCAGAGGTGAGGAGGAAAAAATCCCCCGTGCCTCCTGTATGCTTCCCGTCCTTATTCCTCAGAACTGGTCGTGTTCAGTGGCCTCCTAGTAACAACAGTAACAGTTCAGGTGCCCTTCTCGATAGATCTGTGAAGTTTCTAACTACCAGCATTTAATTAACATTGATTGCTCCTCTTTACTCTTTCAACCAGGGAAAAGCAGAATGAGAATCGACTTTTGCTCACTCGATGGGTTTGGGTACATCACTTAACCTCCTTAAGACTAAGAGAGAGTTTCCTTATCTCTTAAGTGGGAACGGTGACTTTTGCCTTCTATACCTATTGAAAGTATTAATTCTTATACATAGTTAGTGCACTTTAGCCTCCTCCGTTTGTATGTTGTGTTTCTCTGATTGGGGGCATCTGGTTATATAAGTGTCTTATTTGGATTTTTAGATTTTTTTAGAAATGAATAGTTGTCCCAACACCTGTGAATTTTAAGCTTCTCAGAGTCCGGCAGATGCTAGATTATATCTTTGCCAAAGGTTATTTACCTCCCTATACCCGTCTTCACTGCATCCTTACCAGCAGGTTTCAGGGCAGCAATATTCCCAGCTCCAAGCAATGAATCACGACTCGGCTGATCTAGTCCTGATAATGCTCTTACTCTTTGCCAGATGTTAGATTTCTCACCTTCCCTTGCAACTAGGTATTTCTGTATAACCCAGTTTGGACCAATAAGACATGTAATAAAGTATTATTGGAGGAGTTGTGTGGAGGTTTCTGATAAGAGGGCACCCGAGTCCTTCATGATCTCACTGAGCACCCGAACCACCCTACCATCACTAACTCCAGACTTCTTGTTATCGAGCAGAGATTCTTCCTCAGAGCATCTATATTAGTTTTCTATTGCTACTATAACAAAAAGCTATAAAATCAGAGGCTTAAACAGCACACATTTACTTATTATCTTACTGTTCTGGAGGTCAGAATCTAAAATGGATCTCGCTGGGCTAAAATCAAGGTGTTGGCAAGACTGTGTTCCTCTCTGGAGGCTCTAGGGAAGAATGTTCCCTTGCTTTCTCCTGCTTCCAGAAGCCACCCACATTCTTTGACTAGTGGTCCCCTTCCTCCATCTTCGATAAGCCAATGACGTTCATCTCTCTGTGCCTTTCTTTTGTGTTCACATCTTTCTCTGACACTCTGGCTTTCCTTTTCTACTTTTAAGGACCCTTGTGATTACATTCGACATTCTTGGCGAGTCCAGGATAATCTCCTCATCTCAAGGTCAGCTGATTTGCAATCTTAATTTCAATTGCATCCTAATTCCCCTTTGACATGTAACATAATTTATTCATAGGCTCTACAGATTAAAATGTGGACATCTTTCTGATTATATTTTAATAAAACTTAAAGAAGAAAAGTAAACTACTTTTCCACATTGCTGCTCACCTATACCCATTTGGATATTCCACAGGTGTTTCAAACATCTCAAACTGAATCCATTCATTTCCCGACAGGCCTACTGGTTTACCCGCCATTTTTCTATCTCATTCAGTGCCATAGTCAAATACCGAAGGCACAGTTGGAAATGTAGGATATTTTCATAATTCTTCCTACTCAGAAAATCTTACCAATTTTTTCCTTAAACACCTTGAAATACTTTTTCCCCTAAGTGTTTCTGGAATTCCTTCCCTTCATCCTCACTCCCAGCTTTACCACTTATTTCTCATTACTGTATTGCTCTATTACTTTTAGGAGAGTTATTTAAACTACCTTCTGTCTCAGTTTCCTCATCTGTAAAATTGGGATAGTAATAGGTCTTATGGGATTTTTGTGAGCATTAAATGAATTAATATTTATTAATTGCTTAAAAGAGTGCCTGGAACAGAGCAAGTACCACAACATGTTAATGCTATTATTAATGATTATTACCACCAACACAACTATGTTCAGGTTCTGATCAACTCCTATCTGGATTATTTAATCAGCCTTCTAACTTTCCTTCTGCATCTCTTCTTGTTGTCACACTGACTTCAACAGTGCCTTCAGGCTACTCTGTCTAAGTCATAAACTGGATCCTTTGGCCATGCTGCTTAAAATCCTCTGATATCTTACCCAAAGGATCAAGTCCATGTTTCTTATCCCAGCATATACAAGGCCTTTCCAGGAATTGTCCTGTTCTGCTCTACCTCAGACCTCACCATGCTGTGCCTTAACTGTATTTCTTCGCTAATTCAGACCTGCTACAATACCCCTGCCCACATACACTGTCTGCCACAGTGCCTTTGCTTATGCTGCGTGTGCTCATGGGACGCTCTCTGTCTCCTCGCTTTTTCTCACTTCCTTTGTCTAAATCAGCTACGGAGGTTGATGAGATGACTTAATTCCTCCCACGGGCATTCCCATAATCCTCCCACACAGGTTGGTCTAGGGCTACACCTCTGTCCTTGGACAGGGAACAACTCTTCTAAAAATCTTTGTTTCTCCCACAATAAATCAGATCATATCTCTCTCTTGCTTAAAACACTCCTATAGCTTCTCTTTGTGATTAGAATACAATCTAGATGCAATATCATGTTTCTTAAAGGTCCCCAGTCTTTGCCTCTGAATCTGTTGCCTATGATTCTCTACCAAAGTCACCACGACCTACCCCTAGCTACTCTGATCATCCAGCCACACTTGCCTTCTTTTGTCCCTTAAAGATATAGAGCTTTTCTACCTCAGCGTCTTTGCCATTGCTGTTCTCTCTGCTTGGATACTCATTCCTCAAATAGTCACATGGCTGCTTTCTTCTCATTCAGATCTCAGTTTAAATGTTACATCCCCTAAGTGACCTTCACTGACCCTGGCTACAGTGCTCTTCATGTCCTCTGGGTTTTTTTACGTAGTTACACTGTGTCCCATCACTACTTTTTAAAACTTTGCACTATTTGAAACTCTTACATAATCATTTGATGACATGTTTACTGTCTGTCTTTCCCACTAGGATGTAAGCTCCATTGAGGGCAGGGATTTTATGAGTCTTGTTCACTTCTTAATCCATCATTTCTAGAAGTAGTAGGTTCCTAATAAACAGCTGCTGAAAAGATTCAGTGAATGTACAGATAAATAAAATTGTCTCAAGATATCTGTGTAGCAGAGTTTAAATAAATGGGGTTTGAATTATGAATAAGTGAATGAAATTTCTTAAAGTGTGGACATCTTTGGTGGAGGCATTATTCTGCCTACCACAGTGCCCAGCAGGGTGCTCTGCTATTAAACAACCACCACCACCACAACGGGAGCAGTAGCAATGGAGCTGCTGCCTTGGGTGGTGTTGCTGTGTAGGGGAAGGAGAGGTGATCTGCACTGAGTCCTGTTCTTGGCCCTGTCACTAATTTGGGCCATCTACTTTCCATCTCTGGGTTTCATGGTCCTCATCTCTTACAGGAGAAGATGGGCCTAGACCAATAATTTTTTGGAGCAAATCCCCTTTAAATAAAATAGAAAAATATAAAGACTTCATAGTTGCAGTAATGATGCAGTTGATGCAAAAAGGACCCAATTGCTCATTCTCCCCTCTACTCACATACTGTCATTATACTGGGTTGAATAGTGTCTCCTCCAAATTCATGTCCACCCAAAAGCTCCGAATGTGACCTTGTTTGGAAATAGGGTCTTTGCAGATGCAGTTAGTTAAAATGAGGTCAAACTGTATTAGAGTGGACCCTAATCCAATGACTGGTGTTCTTCTAGTAAGAGGAAACAGAGACACAGACACACGGGGAGAACACACTAGAGATGGAGGCAGGAATTGGAGTGATGTGTCCACAAGGTGAGGAACATCAGGGCTTGCCGGAAACCGTTGTGAGCTAGGAGAGAGGCATGGAACAGATTCTTCTTCAAAGTACCCAGAAGAAACCAGCCCTACTGACACCTTCATTTTAGACATCTAGCCTCCATGACTGTGAGATAATACATTTCTGTTGTTTTAAGCCCCCCAGTTTGTGGTACTTATTACAGTTCATAATTGCACATTTTTAAACTGCCCATCCAGCTCCACTTAGACAAAGCCCAGGACCTTTCTGCTATATGGTTTGCCTCTTCTAGATTTTCAAATGAAAGGTAATTTCAAGGTGCTAACCAGTGGATGTCTTTGAAATAAAGCTAAAGATATGGTCTTTCTTGATCTGGAGAATTTCATCTCCTTTAAGTCTGGGCAATCGGGACTGTTGAAAGTGGAGGAAGAAGGGTGTGCTTTTGAAAGATGGCCACTAGGTGGCAGTGGCGCTCACCCACAGCCCAGGTAACCTGAGCTGGGAGCCAGCCACTTGGCTCGAGGTGATGCATAACCTTGTGTACCATCCTGCCTCTCATCAGCATCGAATCACACTGAAAGAGCAAGGCTCTGCTGTTCTGATGCAGAACATAAGTGGATAGGAAACCTGAGAACTGAAAATGCCACCTAAGCCTCAAGCCCCAGGCATGAGACAGACTCACTGATTCCAAGGCTCCTATCACTGTGTGAACAACCAAGATTAACTGTTCTGGGCCACTGGGATCACTTTCCCACTCTGGCTTGTGGATCCTTTTTATTTTGAAATAAAAAGAAGCCATGCAGAAAAACAAGGGTTTTTGCTGCTTGGAAATAGAGTCTCCCTTTGAGCAGGTGTCTCCCTGTTTTCCCATCCTTCCTTTCCTTGAATGCATTCAGACCGGTCATTCTTTGCCAGGGACACCTGTGTGCCTGTTAGTACAGCTGAAGCTGGGCCTGCACACTCTATGCAAACTACACACGCACGGGGTCTTATCAAATACCTTCCCCTTCCCCCTCTCATTACTTCATAGGGACTGATTTCCTGTAGGAACCTCTGAGGGGAGGCGCTAAGGCTAGCTGAGCCTTCCAACCACAACCCGACTGTTTTGTGCTTCTCATTTAAGGCCACCCCTCCTGAGTATAATGCTTTAGCAACAAAATAAGATTCTCTTCCAATTGGCCAGTGTTTGGGATTGTTCGATTTGGTGAATTTAACCCAGTGTTTCAGACTATTCTACAAGCTGTAGTTTTGGGGGGTATGTTTTGTGTATGATGACAAAAGGAGTCCATTGTTAAATATATTTGGGGAATACTGTGTTGACAGTGCTAGGTGCCTTGGGTTGTTGCTTCTGGAGTTCTTTTTTTTTTTAATTAATTGATGCAATCGTCATTTATTTCAGATACCTCTAAGTGACATTATATACCCTTAATTTGTTTATTTATTTGTTTAATGCTTATCGCTCCTGATTAGAATCTAAACTCTATAAAGATAGCCTTTTACTGTCATGGTCTCTTCTGTATCTCAAGACCTGATGTTCTGAAGTTCTTAAAACCATTAGTTTTATGCAATGGAAATTTTAAAAAAGATACAGTGTGAGTGATCACAGAACTACCACTCTCTCCCCCACCTTTATTTTTTATTTTTGGCCAAGTCTTGCAGGATCTTAGTTCCCCAACCAGGGATTGAACTTGCGCTCTCGGCAGTGAAAGCACAAAGTCCTAACCACTGGACCGCCAGGGAATTCCCTCCCACACCTTTATTTTTTCTCAGGAGACTTGGTGATACCTCCCAGGGCACCAGTGTTTCTCTTAGAGCAGTACAAGAAAGGTTGCCCTACCTTATTGCTTATTGTATCAGTTTTCTTACTGCATAATAAACCACACCATATTTACTGGCATAAAAGAACAGCCATTATATTATACTCAAGCTTCTGTGGACCAGGAATTTGTAAAGGGCACAGTAGGGATGGGCTGTTTCTGTTCTATAAATGTCAGTGGGAAAGACTCTAAGGCTCAGGGTAACTTGAAGGCTGATATCACATGCAGCCTCTTTAACAAGTCTGGAGTGGCTGGAACCTCAGCTGTAGCTGTTGGCAGGAACACTTACACATGGTGGCTCCATGTCGATGTTGGGCTTCCTGAGAGCATGGTGGCTGCTTTCTATCAGTGAGCATCCCCGAAAGTCCCAGGCAGAGATTGTATCACCTGTTATGGTCTTACTTTGAAAGTCATGTAGTAGCACTTCTTTCAAAGTCACAAGCCCACCCAGATTCAAGGGGAAGGAACATGTCTCACCTCTCAATGGGCAGAGAGTCACGTCCATTGCAAGAAAACCATGAAGGATGGGAGATACTGTTGTGGCAATTTTTAGAATATGCCATCTGGCACACATCAATACCTTATCTTCAGACAGCTGTTGATGAATGACTGGAGGGATGACTGGGATTCATATCTGTATAATATCAAGCGTGCCCTGTATATAGTTAGGTCTTGAAAGCTATTATGTTATAGAATGTTGGAACTAGAAGGGGGGTTATGTATTCCCACTCTCCATGGAGTAAAACTTTTATTGCTGAAAGGAGGCTGTACAGTCGGGACCTGAAGATATCAAAATATGTAAAGTTTTAGACTTGTTTTTATGGAGCTCACTGTCTATTAGGGGACGGAAATTTGTAAAGAAAACGAATACAAATACAGAGCTAGGACTTTGGAGTTAGATAAAGAAGGCTTCAAAGACACAGTGAAGTGTGAACTGGGATTTGAAGGAGTAAAGGAGTTCAAGAGCCAGCATGGAGCAGGGGAGGGCAGGCCAGCCTGCAGATGCTCTGTGCAGGCGGGGGGCGGGGAACGAACTGGTGTGCTGTGTTTCAGGACATCAAAGTGATTCATAAAGAAAGTGCAAAAAGGTGGAGAGTAAACGGAGTAGCTGAAGAGTGCTTGTCCATCATCATACGAGGGAATTTGAATTTTATCCTGTCATCCACAGAAAGCCATGCAAGAATTTTGAACAGAGAAGTGACAAGATCAGGTTTCAGAATTAGAAAGGCTCTTTGTCCCAATGTGGAGGAGAGACCAGAGGCCTGAGGTGGCCAGAGTGAGAGACATCAATTAGGAAGCAGTGTGGTCCAAGGGAGAAATGACAAGCCCTGAATTAGGAAGCTGGCAGTAGAAATGGAGTGGAAGGAAAGGATTTGAGTAATATTTAAGGCCATTCGTAAATTAATATATGTAAAGCACTTGGAATGAGGACCAGCACATAGAAACACTCAAAAAGTGTAAGCTGGGCTTCCCTGGTGGCGCAGTGGTTGAGAGTCCGCCTGC
>NW_021703784.1:79546209-79718161 GCF_005190385.1 Monodon monoceros | reverse complement strand
GCCGCTCCGCGGCATATGGGATCTTCCCGGACCGGGGCACGAACCCGCGTCCCCTGAATCGGCAGGCGGACTCTCAACCACTGCGCCACCAGGGAAGCCCCAGAGCTGGATTTTATGAGTCGCCAGTTGTACGGATGAGGAGAAGAGAGTCTAAGATGACACCGCATAGCTGATTTGGTGACCGGGAGCTGTTAGTGCCATTTCCTAGCATAGGTAACAAAGGAGAAGAAGCCGGTTTGAGGAGATATATAATGAGTAC
Source organism: Monodon monoceros (assembly GCF_005190385.1). NCBI lineage: Eukaryota > Metazoa > Chordata > Mammalia > Artiodactyla > Monodontidae > Monodon > Monodon monoceros. The sequence goes on along the minus strand of NW_021703784.1, from coordinate 79,717,902 downwards.
AGTTTCGGACCTGTGAATTTTTAGGTGTTTTTTGTAATTCTGAAGAGATAAGTTTTAGTAGTTGGTTGGAAATTTTGGTCTGGGGCACAGCAGCAAGGTCTTGGCTTGACATAAGAATTTGGTGATCATTACTGAATGCCAGTGGAAGTTGTAATGAAGCACATTTCAATATTTAAATGTTTTAAGACACTTATCTCCCCTCGTTCTTTCCACAATTCCTCATGTGCTACAAAGGCACTTTATTTTCCAAATAATCTTTTTAAAACACACTTTTAATATACCTCTTAAAATATGATAATATTATTTAGAAGGGGCTTTGGCATCATTGTAACCTTAATAGACTTGAATATGAAGAACAATAAACTCTGTTTTAGTAGAATCCCACTGTCCTTTGCAAAAGGGAAATATAAAACACTTCCTCGATTTCCTGTTTTCATAACTTGTTTTGATTACCGGTTCTGGTGACTTTGATTATATTGCTTTGATTTTAAAGCAATTTTATTAAACTGTTGCTTTTGCTTTGTTAATATAAATCGTGCTTTGCTAAAGAAATTCTATCGTAGCTAATCAATGAAACTCTGTGCGGGGCTAGTGCTAGGGATTGAATAGATTAGGTGGCTGCAAGCCTAAGAGGTTCCAAAATTATCTTTGACCCCAGATGTATGCAAGGCCTGCCACTGGATCAGGCAGAAGGAAGAATATTAGTCTCGGCTTTAGGATAAGGCCAAATTTGCAGATATGTGACATATACTGCAACTGTTTCCTTCTGAATCTATGGTAAATACATGGGTCCCAGAGGTGGCCCAAACCTATCTTAAAGCATGCCCCCTTCAGCCACCAATTGACTAGCAGTTACTTGTAATAAAACCAGTTTTTCATTTCATCAAAGGTGATGTCTTCAGCCAGGCTCCTATCAAAATACTTGGAAGAATATTTTATTTTAATATTTGTTACCACCAACACATTAGTGAGAATTATTTTCAGGGTTGTTAGATATCACTGACCCAGACAATTTGAAAACAATCCCGAGCAGACTGGCACTATTCTTGAGCCTACTCTCCTTGATATTTTTGCCAAATGCCTGGAAGAAGACAAAATACATCAAGCTGATAAATTTTCTGGGAGACAAGCCGGAATGCATACTTAATCATAAGATTCTCCCCAAATCTTGGTAAGCTAAAATGAAAGACAGGAGCTGACTAGATAAGATAGAACTGATTAGAAAGAATGTAAAGTTCTGCCAAAAGTTTAAATAAATCAATAGTACAAGCACAAGATGGGGGTGAAGGGAGGAAGCTTAACAGATGTCTCTGAGGGAAAGTACAGCTAATGGTTCCTTTCACAAACTGATGTCTTTAAAGAGACTGTGCTAATTGGGAGACTGGGATTGACATATATACATTAATATTTATAAAATAGATAACTAATGAGAACCTGCTGTATAGCACAGGGAACTCCACTTCGCTGTACAGCAGAAACTAACACGACATTGTAAAACAACTATACTCCAATAAAAAAATAAATAAAATAAAGACACTGTGCTAATAGGAGGGCAGCATTGCCCAAAGCCTGTTCTCAAGGAGGGGCTATGCAATGAAAAATGTCTGCATCAAATAATTTTGGAAAATGCATAGTTAAATTAAAGTCAACAGGTTTCTTTGTTGTAGGACTTCTCAGAACCCCGGATTTGCTAATGTGTATTCTAACTCTAGGAGAGGAGCAACATTTTCCAAACTGATTTAATCATAACCCATTCTCCCTACGGAGGAAATGTGCCACCCATGTGGCACACTCTGGGAGATGCTGATTTAGGTATTTTAGTTGACTCAGGTTCAATTTTAGCTAGTGATTTGGTGGACTGAACTTGCTGCTCTCTCATCCCACCAGAAGCACAGTGTATGGGTAAAGGTAGATAAAGGTATCAGACACTTACATAATGCTTAATATGTGCCAGACATGTAAGAACATGCTATTCATTATCACATTTCATGGATGAGGTAACTGAAGCAAGAAAGACTTCTTAACATGGGAAAGTCACCCAGCTAACAAGTGGCAGAGCGAGGATCCAGAGCCGGGCAGTCTGTCTCTAGAGTCTTTCTTTACACTCTCCTGCCACAGCTGGAAAAGTGCTTCCAGTGCCTTCCATGTTGGGAGATACCCTTAGCCACCCTAGTGAAACCAAAGTGGTAACAGTATCACATATGATGTGGCAGGAGATGCCAAGCAGAGAAAGAGGACATGCCAATGGCAAAACACACCGTGGTTAGCCTTAAGTTAACTATCCAGTTCCCAGCCAGAAAGGTTCCGAGCATCTCTATGAGAACAACTTGATTCTCACTGTGTTTAAAGGAACACTAGAAATATTCCTGGGGTGTGAATAAAAAAGAGCAGCGGCTTCCAGGAGGCATGTTCGTGTGACTGCAATCAGCAAACTCCCAGGAATCCTTAACATATTAACTAACAGCTCACATTTTGGCCCTTTTGCTTTTCTAGCGGCTTTCTGTAAAGAAGTAAAGTCATTCTAAATTATTCTCCACTTCTCTCAGACAAGTAGAAGGGCTGGACGTGTTCCAAGCCAGGGTCCCCTTTCTATTGATACCTGATGATAACTCTTAGCAATGTGAAAAGTATGTGTGCCATTTGACTCTGTAAGTCATTGCAGGAGCTTAAGACAGTTTGAAGGTATTCAAGTATATTCAGTGCATCATTGGCTGTAATGAAGGAAGTTTGGAAGAGTCTGTATCCAACAGCTGGATAAAGAAATTAGAGTAAAGAAATCAATACAGAAAAATACTTTGCAGAGCCACCAGAAATGATATTATGGAAGGGTGGAATATGAATATATATGTACATTTATATACATATAAATATATATATTTAATATAGAAGGCCATATTAAATCCCAAATTTTTTCTAGAGCAGTCTATCCAATAGACTTTCCTATGATGATGGAAATGTTCTCTACCTTTGTTGCATGATACAGTAGCTGCTAGTCACATGTAGTTATCAGACACTTGGAATGTGGCTAGTATGACTATGAAACTGGATTTTTAATATAAGTTAATTATAATTAATTTAAATAGCCATGTAGGGCAAGTGTCTACCTTATTGGAGTGCACACTTCTAGAGGGTGGAAGAATAAGTAATGTTAATATTCTTCCTTTCTTGTGCATTTGTATTTAAAAAAATTTTGTAATAATACTTTAAAGATAAAGATGCTGGCTGTCTATAAATATGAATTCTCAATCTGTTGGCCATAGGAAGAGAGAAACAAAAATTTACAAGGTCAGAGGGATAGAGTTAGGAAAACCAAAGGAATGACATTTGGGAAATATTTGGGGGTGTCCAAGCAAATAACAGCCTTCCACATCTGAGTTCTGAACCAAATGAGAAACCAGAGAACAGATTAAGCAAATAGAGCCAAAATATTACCTTTATTATGGATAAAGCTGATATTGCAGGATGTGGCTTTTATCTGTGGGCTAGTGGGCTTCCTAATAATAAATCCCTGGGTAGAGAGACTTACCATCCAGTCACAGGCAGTGCTGGCCCCCCGCTCCCTTCAACCCCATTCCCAGTGGTGGGACCTTTACACCAAGTTTACTGCATGGTTGAGGGCAAGTGGGAACACATTCTCTGCATATGCACCATCTCCCAAGGAGGAAACAAGGGGCAGGGTTACAAATGTACAACTAGATACCTCTCTTTTCTTCCCTGGGGGATAAGTGATGGAGCAGAAGGAGTTCAAGATGTTAAGCTAGTGGATCTCCCATCACATGAAAGGAAATATTAGGAGTAAGAAGAACATTCCCTACCCCCTGCCCTCACTCCCAACATCAAGAAGATTTAGGGTGGAGGGTGTGAAGAAGTTTCAAGATGCATTTAATAGAGTAAATGAGTCCATGACTGGGAATACACAGTTTTGGCCAAGATATAATGATTGAAAAATAGATAGATCCCTCCTTTTCCAAAGAGTACCTATTACTTGTTTGACTTATAAAATAAATTTTAACCTACTGAATTTAAACTCCTTAAAATAAGCAGAGATGACCCTCAGATGTGATCTGGCAGTACATAAAATTCTGCTGAAGAAATGGGTAGTGGACCCAAATGTCATACTATAACTACAAAATTTCTAGAAGAAAATATAGGGGAAAATTTTCTTGATTTTTTTGTTAGGCAAAGATTTCTTACATAGGACACAAAAGCAAGCTATACAAAAAATAAGAAAATTGGATTTCACCAAAGTTAGAAATGTTTTCTCTTCAAATGATTCCATTAGGAAAATAAAAAAAAGGCAAGCCACAGACTGGGAGAGAATATTTTCAAAGCATATATTTGACAAAGAGCATATATCCAGAATATATAAAGAGTTCTTATAACTTAATAATAAAAAAATAGGCATAAGATTCAAGTAGCTATTTCTCCAAATAAGCACATTAAAGCAAATAGGATCTACATCATTAGTTAATAGGAAAATGCAGTTTATAGCCACAGTGAAATACCACAGTACACCTACTTGGAATGGCCCAAATGAGAAAGACAGCACTAAGTGTTGATGAGAATGTGAAGAAACCGGAGCTGTTAGTCACTGCTGCCAGGAATGTAAAATGGTACAGTCACTTTGGAAAACAGTTTGACAGTTTCTCAAAAAGTTAAACGTACCCTTCCATGAGCACATACTTACCTAGATATTTACACAGGAGGAATGAAAGCACGTGTCTACACAACAACTTATGTGCAGATATTTGTAGTAGAATTATCCGTATTAGCCCCAAGTGGGAAATATACCAAATGCCCATCAGCTGGTGAATGGACAAACAAAATGTGACATATGCATATACTGGAATCCATCTAGGCATAAGAGGAAGAAACTGGTGATACACACAGTAGTGTGCATGAATCTCAAAAACATTGTAAGTGAAGGAAGTCAGACTCACAAGACTGTATTTTGTATGATTGCATTTATATGAAATTTCTAGGAAAGAAAAAGCCATAGTTATACACAGCAACCAGAATGATATTTTAAAAACGTAAATCAGTTTGTATCATTTTTTGCTTAAAAATCTCCAGTGGTTTTCCACCGGCTTAAAAGTAAATCTAAACTCCTTACTATGGCTTACGAGTCCTTCCAGGATCTAGCCCCTCCCTCTCTCTCTGATTCAACTTTCCTCATTACATTGCAGTGATATCAGGCTTCTAATTTTTTCTCAAGCACACCAAGCTTATTCTTGCCCCAGGGCTTTGTACTTGCTATGTCTTCTGCCTGAAATGCTCTGCCACCAGAGAGTCTCACAGCTGGTTCCTTCTTTTCACTCAGCTCAAACAACAACTTCTCATAAGTCCATCTCTGCCCATCAGTCTAAATGATCTTCCCCACAAAACCTGTCTCTGTTTGAGGATCTACTTCTATGTAACCAGCCGCCCCAAAATATCGTGTCTTAAAACAACACTTTATTATTGTGGGTTTACTGGGCTCAGCTGGGTGATTCTACTAATTCTGATCATGTAAGCAGCTGTATTTGGTGGGGAGCTGCCAGGAGCAGGAATGTCCAAGATGGCCTCTTGTTTGGCAGGGCTTCCCTCCACGTGGCCTCTCTCACTCTAGAGTTTGGCCTGAGCTTCTTCACAGCACAGCAGCTAGATTCCAAGAGGGAGAGACGGTTCTCTTAAGACCTGGTTGGAAAATCTCAGAATGCCACTTTTGCTGCATTCTATTGGTCAGAGTAAGTCACAAGTCCTGCCCAAATTCAAGGGGGAAGAGAATAGATCCACTTCTTCTTCTCAGGAGTGATATGTATATACTTGGATGTGAGGAATTATTAGCCACCATATTTTTAATCAACCCAGCAGAGTTTCTATCACAATGTTTTCCCCATAATATCTGATACTGCATTGCATGTTTGTGTTTGTTTTATTATCATTTTCTCCCACTGCAGTTGGTGGCAATGTATAAATTACCTTATTGCTCACAAGTATTTAATGATCACCAAGGTGAGTGTTGTGTTGTGTAGTTTGGTGATCCACACAATCTGTTGGAGAAGGAGAGGACGAACTCAATACATTTTCTTTCTTTCTGTTCCTTGGGTTAACTCCTATAATACTGCATAAAAACCACAAGTTAAAAGATAAACCAATGTACTATTCTCCTGTGTGTTCAGAACTTGGGCAACTTCGCTCATTAGCACTGGTTAGCTTAATATTGTCCCCTAAGTCTCACAAAGATTGCTAAGTCTTCTTTACATGACTCATAAGGCTTTAGTATTGTAATTATGAAAATCAGTCACTTTTATTTATGAGTGGATATGCTGAAAACTGTTTCCCTCATCAAGTTCATTAACCAATCCTTGTTTAGTAGCTCTCCCCATAAAGGAAAAAAAAAAAGTAATGACTCTCTGGCTGATTGGATCCTCGGTGAATAGGAGTTTACAGTAGGTTTTAATTTGATTATTACCATTTTATGGTGTACTTTTCTTTTACTCTTCAATGAATAAATTACCTCAGGCACACATAGTTAAAGTCCTTAATTCATATTACGGATACTTCTTTTCTAAATGCCAATCCATAAATGTGCAAATAAGGAGTACACACTTGCCTGCTTTACCTTAGAATGTTAATGATGGTAAGGTGTACCTTATGTGGTCACCAAAGCTCAAAGGTGGCAATTTTCTTCTGTGGAGAAAAAAAGGTAGAATAACATTGATATATTTGGAGCTGCTTTGAACTTCTTTGATTTGGTTTAGGAGTGGGATTGGCCAGACTTTTTCTATAAAGGGACAGATGGTAAATATTTTAGTCTTTGTGGGCAACCTGGTCTCTGTTGAGACTACTCAACTCAGTCATTGTTGCAGGAAAGCACGTGCAGACAATACATAAACAAATGAGCCTGACTGTGTTCCAGTAAAACTTCATTTCCAAAAACAGGCAGCCGGGCAAATTTGATCTTTGGGCTGTAGTTTTCTCACCCCTGGTTTAGAATTTAGGGGTGAGAGGGAAGGTGCTGTCTAGTGTAATGGAAAGAACACCAGCAAACAGAATCAGGTGACTTGGTTTTCAGTCCTGGGTCTGCCAATTGGGTTTAACTCAACGAACATTTATAGAGCATTTACTGTAGGGATGGAAATACTGAGCACTGTGCTGCCACTGTCCTCTCCCTTACATGTCAGCAGGTGGCACTGTTCAATCACAGCCCTTGTTCAGAGGCCAGATGCACTCCCAGAATCCTTCTCAACACAGTGTTGTAGGTAGCCAGTATCAGTGGATTGGAGTGGCTGTGTAAGATGAAATGACTTGTCACTCCTGAAACACTATGTGTCATTTACTGTGCAGCGTGATTAGCATATTAGGATTAGTTAGATTTAATACTTACCCTAAGTAAGTATTAAGGGCCTCAGAATCCAGTGCCATTTCACTAGGTCATATCATTCAACACTGCTGAAATCTCTAAAATGGGAATACAGGATCTTTCTCACTGGACTGTTGTGAGGGTCAAATGAGGTACTGTGAGTGAAAATATTCTATAAATGGCAAAACATACTTATTTAATAAGTGAAAGCACTAAACAGGTATCTATCAAACCTCATTTCATTCCTTAAAATTTGGACAGCGCCTGGGATGAGGATCAAATTCCTGTAAACTTTCAAAGTTTACATGAAACCGTTTAGCAACTGGGACATGAGAAATTTCACCACCCCAAAAATGACTTTATTTTGAGAAATTAGGCCAAACATTTCACTTCTGCAGAAGTGATGTGTGAGTTGTGTTGCCTAAGGTGTCCTCTGTTCTCTAATCTTATAGATGCCAGGTACCAAATTCTTCTGAAGTAGTTCCTGAAGGACAAGCATCCCAATGCAATAATAGTAGGAAACATTTTCAGCGGAGACAGCAGTGAGTGGGAGCCTTCAGGGAAAGCTCTTTGAGAGCTCGCAGGGGACTGTAATGCTTTTTTAGTTTCAAATGACAGAAGTCAACTTGGTCTCACCTAAGGAAAGACAGGAAATTTATTTAAAGAAACAGAGTTGTCTTTTGGAACTCAAGGCAATAATGCAGCCAAATCAAAGAAGTGGCTGGGAGCAAAACATAAAAGCTGTGAGGCTTCTCTGGATATCACTTTAGTTTCTCTGTGTGTGATTGTTTCTTGCCTTGCTTGCTCTCTCTTTGTGTGGAGTGGTTCTCTCTACTCCAGTCTATGATGGAGAAAAATTATAATTCTTCATCTTCCAGACTTCTATGTTAGAGGTCTCAACCCACTCAACTCTTGGTTTTAATTCCAAATGTCTAGGGATGGAAGTGTATGCAGCAAGTGCCTACTGGCTCAATCAGCTGGAGTCAGTGATCGCAAAGATATGCCAAGAAGGCGTTTTAATGAGTTACAGGGAGATGTATTTCCCAGAGAAAGGATGTAGGAATATGGGGCAGATACTCCAAAAGGTGTCCGCTTTAGGGTTCCAGTGAAAAGATGCCCTTCTGGCTTAATAGTTTATGGCTGTAGTGATGGGCATAAATTTTGGTTTAGGGGAATAAGGTGGTTCTGGCCATGTCCCCTCCAAGAGTTTAATCTCAGTGATATTGACCTTTCTCAGGCCCTTCATCCTGGGCCTGTGTTTTTACAGCCTGTGTCCTCTCTAGTACAGATTATTAAGTTCATATGTGGACATGGTGACTAATAGGTGTTCTGTCAAGTGTCAGTAAATTGATGATAATAATACATAGTTTTGTAAAATTCTTCTGCAAAAAAATGTGTGTATCTCCAATGTTTTCCCCTAGATCTAATGAAAATCTTTCTAATAAAGTGAGTTTTCAGAATATTGCACCTTCTGTAAATTCTTGTGCTTTCCCAAGTATATCAGAAATCTTTGAAATAGAGAATATTTGTCCTTGTGTATTTACTTCTTCCCTTTGTCCCTGGCACACTGCTGGGCTTATGACAGCTGTCCCCCAAATATTTGCTAAAGTGGCTTCTCTGATAGGAGGCCAAGAATATGGAATCATAAGAAAGAAGATGGCATCCTAAGAAAGTGATCTGAGAGAGAATCCTTAAATACAAAAGCTGGAGAGGAACTAAGCCTCTAAACTAATGTGGTAGACTGGATATTTACCCCCCGCATATGTCCATGTCTTAATTTTTTGGAAGCCGTGAATGTTACCTTATATGGCCAAAGGGAATTTTCAGATGTGCTTAAGTTAAGGATCTTGAGGTGGGGAGATTATCCTGGATTATGTGTGTGGGCCTGAAGTAATCATAACACTTCTTATAAGAGAGGTGCAGGAACAGTCAGAGTCAGCAGAGAAGGCCATGTGATGACAGAGGCAGAATTGGAGTCGTGTGCTTTGGAGATGGAGCAATACTCCACAAGTCAAGGAAAATAGGTTGTCACTGGAAGCTGAAAGAGGAAAGGAAATAGACCTTCTTCTCAGAGCCTCCAGAAGGAACCAGTCCTGCTAACACTTGACTTTGACCAAGTGAAACTAATATAACTAGAGATCCTAAACTGAAAGTCATAGGCCAAATCCAGTTAGTATATCTGTTTTATTCAGCCAGCATAGTATTTTTTTTTTTTTGCGGTACGCGGGCCTCTCACTGTTGTGTCCTCTCCCGTTGTGGAGCACAGGCTCCGGATGCACAGGCTCAGTAGTTGTGGCTCACGGGCCCAGCTGCTCCGCGGCATATGTGATCTTCCCGTACCGGGGCACGAACCCGCGTCCCCGGCATCGGCAGGCGGACTCTCAACCACTGCGCCACCAGGGAAGCCCAAGTGTAGTATTTTGAGAAAGGAAAATAAATAAGCCAACCTTTAAAATTTTAAAAATTGATGTGTTTGACATAAAAATCTAGATTTTTGGTTTGTTTGTAAAACAAAAAACAAAGATAAAACCCAGAGATCTAGAAATACAGGATCTGCATTTCTGTGTGGCATTCATCCCCTGAATCTGGGCTGCAGCTCCTCCCATTCCTGGGATTTGTGCCTGTTACCTATCATTTCCTCTACTCCCTACCGTATCTCTCATTTAAGCTGAATTATCAACACAAACTTGTCTTTGTTCTTCCTAAGTAGAGATATATTTCTCTGTATTCATATTTGTAGATAGGCTGAGAAAAAACAGTCGTGATAAATGTATGATGCTCATGTAAGATGTTAACAAAAGGGGAAACTGGGTGTAGGGTATATTGGAGCTCAACTATTTTTGCAACTTCTCTGTAAATTTTTTTTTTTTTTTTTTTGCGGTGCGCGGGCCTCTCACTGTTGTGGCCTCTCCTGTTGCGGAGCACAGGCTCCGGACGCGCAGGCTCAGCGGCCATGGCTCACGGGTCCAGCCGCTCCGCGGCATGTGGGATCTTCTCGGACCGGGGCACGAACCCGCCTCCCCTGCATCGGCAGGCGGACTCTCAACCACTGCGCCACCAGGGAAGCCCTCTGTAAATCTTAAACTATTCTAAAATTAAAAGTTTACTCAATGAAATTGGCATATTTCTTTATGAAAATGGAGAATCTTATTGTGTATTTAACATGCAAGCAAAGTGTTTCTCTGTTGAATGATTCTGAGTCTATTTCACTCATTGCAGTTCTCTCTAGGCCTCCCTGAGCATGCATTTGTGGCCTGCAGACATCTGCATTTTACAGATGAGGATTCCGAGGCTGGGAGAGAGAAAGTGACTTGCCCATGGTCACAGAGATAGTCTGGGAGTTGCTGTGAGTACCCCAGGCCTCCTGACTGACTTCCAGCCCAGTGTTCTCTTCTTTCCTGCTATTGTGGGGAGTAATGGCAATAGGGAGGGCATAATAAGGTCAACATTCTAGAATACAGTGGGAATCTCACTTACCCTTCTAGAATCCTCTACTGGAGGAGAAGAAGCAGCACCAGAATCAGAGCAGTCTGCTTGCTTGCCATTTGCTTTTTTTTTTTTTTTTTAACTTCCCCCATTTATATTTTAAATCTGGTGCATAGGGAAAACATTTGACATTTGTCCAAATACCAAATGTACTTTGGATTTTCCCTCTTACATATTAGCAAGCTTCAGCTATGCGCTAGAACGTTTCCTCTAAAAGCAGGAACCTCAGGGTTTGAGAAGGTTGGAGCAGAGTAGCTGGGACTGGGCTCAGGTCTTTGTGGAAGCTGTTGGGTAAAGGCTGAGAGGCAGGTGTTCAGTGCGAGCTCCTGCCATGCTAGGAGGTGAGGATTAAGGGATTAAGTGGATTTGGGAGGTTATGACTGCTTGTAGAACACTGTACATTCACAGCCTTGGGTCTGAAGAGCTGTTGGTGTGGCAGGCTCAGAGCCGGCCAGAAGGTCGAGGTCAGCTGTTAGAAGACTAAACAGGCTCAGAAATGGGCTGGTTCCTGGCCTTCCTCTGGCCTTAGCTCTGCAAGGCTATTTCCATGCTAATAACTTTCTCTGGAATGTGAAAATGGTGAGCGTAATGGAGAGATGTAGCTTTTCTAACTTTTCCTAAGGTTGAACACTCAAGGTATGCGGGCAGAAAGGGAAAGGGAAAAGTAAATGACAATGACAGATGCAATTTTATTGAGTGCATCTTATGTCCTCACGTAATTTATGTATTATATATGCAAGCAAAGTGTTTCTCTATGGAAAGAATACACTTTAGTTTGTCTCATTCATTCTTTGGACATCTCTAAGCATGAATTCATGACCCCTGAACATTTTCATTTTACACATGAGGATTCTGAGGCCCACACAGAGAAAGTAACTTGCTCAGAGTCACAGAGGTAGTCAGGGAGGAGCTGTGAGTGGAATCCAGGCCCCCTAACTTAGTTCCAGCCCGGTTCTCTCTTTCCTTTCTGCTGCTGAGGGGAGTGATGGCAATAGGAGAGAATATTTTGGAATTCATGCTTATGAGAGTCTAGGCAGTGTGGTGTAATGGCTGGAAACAGAAGCTCTGGGGCTGATTGCCTGGGTTTCAATCCCAGCTTCACCACTTATTGGCTGTGTGACTTGTGCAAATTATTTAATCTTTCTAAACTTATTTCTTCTTCTGTGAAATAAAGATAGTAATAAACCTACTTCAGAGGAGTATACAAGGATTAAATGAGTTAGTTATAAAATCGTACCTGGCTCACAGTAACTTCCATATAAATGTTACCTATAAATATTATTGCTATTTTGAAAATGAGGACCCAAGCTCGGAGAGGCTACATAGTTTGACCAACAGCACACAGAAAGGAGCCAAGCTGGGGTTTGAACTCACATCTCTGCTCTCAATCATCTTATATTACCTACCTATTAGCAACTCAGGCTTGCTCAGACCAGGATTCCTTGGCTACCTGTCTGGGCAGCCCATGGTATGTAAACAAAGTTTCTGTGTTTATATTGGTAAAATATTGATAATCTCGATAGGTCTTAGATCTTTCACCTCCTCCTTTTAAGTTCTTGCCTTGAATATGTTTTCCTGTTTTTTTATGTGAAGAGAAATAGGAGAAGTAATGATATAAATTTCAAACTCAGTAGGCTAACTGAAGTACATTGGTAGGGAGTAACACTGAGTGCAAAAAAGAATGCTTACCATTGAAATGGGCAAAAGAGTTTGTCTTAATGGTTTCAGATGGAGAGAAGAAAGACAATGCTCTGATCAGGTCATTTAGACGTAGTCGCTGGAGCCTAGTATGGGCCAGGTGCTCAGGACCTAATTATAATACATTTGTTGTCTTCAAAGACCTTCCATTTGAATCTGTTATCTGCAGTTATTTAATGTCTTCAGTCTGGGTCCATTCTGCCCTTTATGAATCCCCATACTTTATATAGGCCCTTAGCACACCAAAGAACATTGATCAGGATTGTGGAAGGGTCTGTCTGAACCCTGGATTATTCAAAGAACAGCTCAATGAACTGCTAATCTTCAGTCTGGAAACAAGAACATAGCTGCTCTCCTTACTTGAATGGTGTTCAAACAGAAAAGAGATTAATTTTGTTTTGGATGGCTCCAAAAGAGAAAACTGGATGGAAATTGCAGGCAAACAGATTCTCGGTTCAGTTTGAATCAATCCATTTATACCACTAATGGTACCTACTAAGTGCCAAGGGTTTACCCAAAGGCAGACAGAGGCAGACAGAATCCCTACATCCACAGAGTTACTAACTTTTTTTTTTCTGATCACCAGAACTGCCGTCTAGTCTTGACATAAAAATGTTATAGAGAATATAGATGTATGTGATAGTCTACACTTTGCAGATAGCCTTGTTTGAATGATCTCGTTTGGTTGGCAAAGTGTTTTGATGGCATAATGGGAGATTCTGAAGAGAGACTAAAAATAAGGGGTACAGGGTTCTAATTCTGATCCTATGTGATCTCAGGCCCCAGTGTTAGCACACAGTAAATGGCAACACAGAACTAGATGGCCTTCAGTCCTCTCTCCATTCTGTGATTCTATTCAGCTTTCATTTTGTTTGTTCTTAGATCTGTGTACAGTCAAAAAGTATAATCACATCTGTTCGTGAAGAGCAGAGCAGATGACTATTATGAGAGGCCCATTGTTTTAACATGTACTCATTCTCAATTCAAGAATTTCAAATTGAATGGAAAAAAAAAGTCATTTGGGAAGAATAATTATTTTTCTTTAGAAATTTAATTTTAATTTTTTTCCAGCCTTATCAAGATATAATTGACATAAGTTTAAGGTGTGAAATATGATGACTTGATATATGTATACATTGTGAAATGATTACCACAGTAAGGTTAGTCAACACATCTGTCACCTCATGTAGTTACCTTTTTATTTATTTCTATTTTTATTTATTTACTTTTTGTGGTGAGAACTTTTAAGATCTCTTTTAGCAACATTCAAGTATATAATACAGTATTGTTAATAATAGTCACCATGATGTACATTAGATCCCCAGAACTTATCATCTTATAACTGGAGCTTTGTATCCTTGGACCACCTTTACCCATTTCTCCCTCCTTGACCACCTGCCCCTGGCAACCACCAGTCTGTTCTTTGTGGTTTATTTTAGATTCCACATGTAAGTGAGATCATACAGTATTTGCCTTCCTCTGACTTATTTCAGTTAGCATAATGCCTTCAAGTTTCATCCATGTTGTTACAAACGGAGGGATCTCCTTCTTTCTTTATGGCTGAATAATATTCAATTGTGTGTACATACCGCATCATCTTTATCTCTTTATCCACTGACAGACACTTAAGTTATTTCAAGGTACTGGCTATTTTAAATAATGTTACAGTGAACATGGGGGTGCAGGTATCTCTTTGAGATAGTGACTTTATTTCCTTCTCATATATACCCAGAATTGGAATTGCTGGATCATATGGTAGTTCAGTTTTAATTTTTTTTGAGGAAACTCTCTACTGTTTTTCATAGTGGCTGCACCAATTTACATTTCCACCAACAGTGCGTGGGTTCTCTTTCTCCACATACTGGCCAACACTTGTTATCTCTTATCTTTTTGATAATAGCCCTTCTAACAGGTGTGAAAGGATATCTCATCATGATTTTGATTTGCATTTCTCTGCTGATCAGTGCTGTTTTACCTTTTCATGTACCTGTTGGCTATTTATGTGTCTTGCTTGGAAAAATGTCTGTTTAGGTCATTTACCCATTTTTAAAATAAGATTTTTTTTTTTTTTGGCTATTGAGTTATATTTTGGATATTAACCCCTTATCAGATATGTGGTTTGCAACTATTTTTTCCCATTCCCTAGGTTGCCTCTTCAACTGGTGATCAATTCTTTTGCTGTGCAGAAGATTTTTAGTTAAATGTAGTCCCATTTATTTTTGCTTTTGTTGCTTGTTCTATAGGTATCATATCCAAAAAAATCACTGCCAAGACCAATGCATGCAGCTTACCCCTATATTTTCTTCTAGGAGTTTTATGGTTCCAGGTTTTACATTCAAGTTTTTAAGTCACTTTGTGTTAGTTTGTGAGTGGTGTAAAGTAGTGGTCCAGTTTCATTATTTTGCATGTGGATATCCAGTTTTCCCAATATCGTTTAATAAAGAGACTATCTTTACCCCACTGTGTATTCTTGGCTGCCTTGTCAAATACTAGTTGACCATATATGCATAGGTTTATTTCTGGGCTCTTGATCCTGTTCCATTGGTCAGTGTGTCTTTTTAATGTCAGTATCATACTGTTGTAATTACTGTAGCTTTGTAGTATAGTTTGAAACCAGGAACTGTGATGCCTCTAGCTTTGTTCTTCTTCCTCAAGTTGGCTATTCAGGGTCTTTTGTGGTTCCATACAAATTTTAGGATTGTTTTTCCTATTTCTATAAAAGATGAATTTTGACATTGAATCTATAGATGGCTTTGAGTAGTATGGATATTTTATTTATTTATTTATTTATTTTTTGTGGTACGCGGGCCTCTCACTGTTGTGGCCTCTCCCGCCACGGAGCACAGGCTCTGGACATGCAGGCCCAGCGGCCATGGCCCATGGGCCCAGCCGCTCCGCAGCATGTGAGATCCTCCCGGACCGGGGCACAAGCCTGTGTCCCCTGCATCGGCAGGCAGACTCCCAACCACTGTGCCACCAGGGAAGCCCCTGGATATTTTAACAATATTAATTCTTCTGACCCATGAACATGAGATATTATTCCATTTATTTGTGTCTTCTTCAGTTTCTTTCATCATGGTCTTATATTTTTTATTGTACAGATTTTTCATTTCCTTGATTAACTTTATTCATAGCTATTATATTGTTTTTGATGCTATTGTGAATGTGATTATTTTCTTTAATTCTTTTTCAGATAGTTTTGTTGTTAGTATATGGAAATGCAGCTGATTTTTGTACGTTGATTTGGTATCCTGAAACTTTGCTGAATTCATTCATTAGTTCTCACAGTTTTTGAGTGGAGTCTCTAGTGCTTTCTACATATGAGATTATGTCATCTGCAATCACAGACAGTTTTACTTCTTCCTTTCTGATTTGGAAGACTTTTATTTCTTTTTCTTGCCTGATTGCTATGTCTAGGACTTCTGGTAATGTTGGAATATTCTCTGGTGAGAGTAGACATCCTTCTCTTATTCCTGATCTTAGGGGAAAAGCTTTCAATCTTTCACCATTGAATATGAAGTTAGCTGTGGGCTTGTCATATATGGCTTTTATTATGTTGAGGTACATTCCTTCTATATCCAATTTGTTGAGAGTTTTTATCATGAAGGATGTTGAATTTTGTCAAATGATTTTTCTTCATCTCCTGAGAAGAATAATCCTTGATATCCATGTGCTGGAAAGTATATCAGCTCTAGTACTTAACTAGATTCCAAAGGTTATGAGGAAAACTTCCCATTGAGTCTGAGTTACGGGTAAGACATGCTAAGAGCTTTCTGGGAATAAATCAATTTTAGTGTAGACTGGGGGTTAAGAGTAGGAATAAATTAAGAAAGTGATGATACAAGAAATGACAGAAGGTCTATTTTAAGGAAAAAAAGAACACTAAAATCCAGCAAAATTCTTATGGATATTCCCAAATGAACAGTAAGCACAGGTGATATTTATAGAAGCATTTAAAAATAGATTTCTAGTAATGTTACCACTTACATTATGAAAATACACATGTATGTGTCATGAGCAAGTAGTTCAAGAGCATGGAAAAATCCAAAGTTGTGCCTTTGTTAGACAACATTTTTGATTTTTAAGTATGTTTCAACATTCAGGTAAAAAAAAAGAGTTATTATCTTTAAAAGTAATTTAAGCCATGAAGCATTTTCAGAGTGCACCCTTTTGAAAGAAATCATAGATTTGGGAGAACATGTAGTCAAGTGATAAAGCAAATGTAGAGAGAGCCCAGAAAATACAGCTATTCTCTCTAGACTGCTAACTCTTTTTAAGAGAACTATTTCTCTGAAAAGTTAATTGGCAAGTAAGTTAAATGTAGCCTGTTAAGTTGCCTAACGTGCTGTCACGTGGACTTCAAGGTTCCCATCCCAGCAATGGAGGAGATTTCTGGTACAGGTAGCACAGCAATGAGTGACAGATGATATGCCCTATTGCCTGAGGGGGAGCTTTGAGAAGGCTGGAAGTTCTTGAACAAATTTATTTAAGTGGCAAAGTACATAGGGGCTAGCAAGTTAGGAAAGGATATTTGTTGATCTTGCAATTGAATTTCCACAGACCCAAATTCATAGTTCTCGTCTTGGCTCTTAATTCAAATTTGAAATAAAAATTAAGATTTGGTTTTTAAGACTGCAAATTGTGAATGGTCTCACTGTTTCCCAGCTTACCACCCTCCCACACCTGCTCCCACCTTCTCAGTCAACAACTTCTCTTCCAGAAAACACAGGCGAGGTGGAACTGTTGTAGCACCTGCATAGGCTGGCAATAAAGTGGATAGTCTTGATTTAGTATCCTTACCTTCCTGACTCTCCTCTTAATAATGAAACAATTAGACATAGAGTTAGGTACCTGCTCCATGACACTAAAGTGATACCGGCTCTGCTCTTGCAGGCCATATATCTTACAGGAGATTGTGTTCCATTTAGTTCTCCTACTCCATCATCTTGAGACTTCCTTCTCCTAAGTCTAGGTTTTCTCATCTGTAAAATGACAGGGTTGCTCTAGAGGACCTCTAAGTCTATTAAAAATGGGAAACAGCTTACAGCCGCTGCATTCAAGTTGAATGAAACCGACAGAGCCCAGAACTAGGAATATGGGCTTGCGTGGTGACAGGCCCCAGGCCCCAGCACTCTCCATTCCTGGATCTCCCTTATGCAGGAGAGCAGGGATCAGTGGGGTCTCCCACAGTGGTTTGCAGCCTGGGCACATGTACACACAGACTTCTTGGATGTCTTAGTCTTTCAGGACGTGGGTGGGCCGCTCAGAGTGTCCACTGCTCTTTATTCTTTGATTTCACTGAACGAGCAGTAGCTGGGCCCCAGGCCTCGCACGGTGCAGTCAGTGCTGTCGCTGTCACACTTGCCACAGTGACATTCAGAGGCTACTGGGTATGTATACAGGGAGTCTGCATGGTGAGCACAGCCAGGCACTTTGACCGTCTCATACCTCAGCTCCTTGAAGGTACATGTTTTCTGGATGTTGGACTTGGCTGGATCCTTGTACACTAGATCCTGAGTGGTTTAAGAGAGAGAGAGTTAGGTTACAATATTCTGCAAGTTTCTGTTTGGCTTAGTCAATATGAGACAGGGATTACTACTGCTTGCTCTAATATTTGCTCTCAGAAGATCAGCTTCTAAGATCCTTAAGCACAGGAAACTTGACCTCATAAAGGAACATTTATACTGCTTTTCTGAACTGCCCTGGAAGTGTTATAGAAAATATAACTGTCTCTTTTCTCTCTACCATGAGAGTACCCACATATTTAATATTTCTAAAACTCTATAAAACCTTTGAATTTGTATGGCGTAAAAACATGTAAAGATAA
This sequence comes from Monodon monoceros, assembly GCF_005190385.1. NCBI lineage: Eukaryota > Metazoa > Chordata > Mammalia > Artiodactyla > Monodontidae > Monodon > Monodon monoceros. The sequence continues at coordinate 79,699,546 of NW_021703784.1, read as the reverse complement.
AGGTTATCTTTAGAAGATATGACCTTAGCAATTTAAGGATGGGTTTTTTTTTTTTTTTTTTTTTTTTTGTACCTTGTAATCTTAAGCTATATTAAGGACTGGTAAAAACATAGCACTTGGAAAGAAAAATATTTCCAAGTACTCTTTTCTGTGTATATTTAAGAGAGGAATAAGAGCCGTAAGTTAAGTTATTGATATTTTGCCTAAAGTGTTTGGGAAATCTCATATTGGATTCTGGATATTCTATTGCCTTTTAGGTTCTTCCTTGCCACTGCCTTAAATTCTGTACCTTTGTGGGGTTCTTAATCCAAAAGTATATGATAACTTTCGGATACTTAATCCAAAAGTATATGATAACAGTTTCATTATCAGAACATCTAAATCAGGCCAAATATATTTCACTCTTCTACTTGCCCAATGAGAAAATAATTGGCTTTGAGGGAGAAAGGGGACTGGGGGTTAATTCATTTCCCTAGCTGGCCACTGGGTCTATATCTCACCCAAAGTGCAGTAAGTTGAGTTTTATTGATCAATTCATTTAATATCAAACAAAGTATTTTCATTAAAAAGCAGCCAATTTCAATTTCAGTTTATCAGACTTCTGCACAGCCAGGTACAACAGAAAAATGGCAAAGAAACACTTTCGCCTTTAACTGGTTTATTTTGAATAAACTGTGAAACTGTAGACAAATGGTTTAATACCTGTATTCCTTAATTTTCTTAACAGCATAAAGAAAGGTGTGGGTTTGATGATTCATTTTGGTTCTAATCTACAGGGATTGATTGCTCTCAGGCTGCTTGTTGGTACTGTATTAAAGATGGGCCAATAAAATGATTTTATAATTGGCTGCTTGCAGTTTTTATTTGGCTTTAAAATGAATGTTATTACTCTCCTTGTTGCAGAGGTATGCCTTTTATTATTGCAATTGGCTTTTTAAGACTATTGGCAATATTCCATGATTAAATATAGATATGTACTCATGCCCATGTTTATCCCTCAATAGGTAAAGCTAGCAGAAAAATGCTCTTTTAAAATGCAGAGTTGGCACATTACTGAAGCATTCATTTACATCAGTCTGAGCTGTCCCAAATTTGTTTTACCCAAATTAAATCCAAACCCAAACATCTAAATGGTATCATGGTAATTTACCTCAATCACAACACAGACAGTGTTGACTAAAGGACTCGTGGCTGTTATTCAGAAGAGACAAAATATTGACAGAGTGGGAATAAATGAAGCCTGCCTCATCCAGACCCTCAGCACTCTCACTTCCTTCAAAGCAAAGTACCTACCTGGGTGTAGCAGTAGCCCGCACACCACGTCGTGTTGATGCTTTTGCAGAGACCACATTCCTCTTTCTCCACTGTGATGATGATGTTGGTTAGCTCACAGCTACTGCAGCAGATTGCTCTCCAACAACAGAAAAGGAAGCAAAAACTACTGACTTCATCCTAGGCTGGGAAGCAAACAATTAGACACCCAAAGTATTTTAACTGTCATGGACTTTGACCCAGTCAAACTGAACTGAAGTAAACCTGCTCCCCGAACTCCACCATCACATTCAGCTTCAGCAAGCACTCTTTGACAAAAGAGAAACACAGTACAGGTCAGAAATCCTCATATAATTTTTTAAGGATTAAAATGTCACAGGGTATATATCTGAAAAAGACAAAAACACTAATTCAAAAGATACATGCACCCCTATGTTGGCAATTTACAATTGCCAAGATATGGAAGCAACCTAAGTGTCCATCAACAGGCGAATGGATAAAGATGTGGCATACACACACACACAATGGAATACCACTCAGCCACAAAAAGAACAAAATTTTGCCATTTGCAGTAACATGGATGGACTTGGAGGGCATTATGCTAAGTGAAAAAAATCAGACGGAGAAAGACAAATACTATATGACATCACTTATTTGTGGGATCTAAAAAATACAACAAACTAGTGAATATAATAAAAAAAGAAGCAGACTCACAGATATAGAGAACACATTAGTGGTTACCAGTGGGGAGAGGGAAGAGGGGAGGGGCAATATAGGGGTAGGGGAATAAGAGGTACAAACTATTAGGTATAAAATAACCTACAAGGACATATTGTACAACACAGGGAATATGGCCAATATTTTATAAGTGGAGTATAACCTTTAAAACTTGTGAATCACTATATTGTACACCTGAAACTTCTTTAATATCATACAGCAACTATACTTCAATTAGAAAAAATGTCACAGAGGATTACCTTAATATAAGCATTTAAGGGACTTCCCTGGTGGTCCAGTCATTAAGACTCTGTGCTCCCAATGCAGGGGGCACATGTTTGATCTCTGGTTGTCGAACTAAGATCCCTCATGCTGCATGGCACAGCAAAACAAACAAACAAACAAACCATTTAAAGCTACAAATTTCCCTGTAAGTGTTGCTTTAGATTCATCCCCAAATCTTAATTCATGTTGAGTTTTCATTATTCAGTTAAATATATTTTCTAATTTCTCTCTTGCTTTCTTCTGTGACCCATGGGTCATTTGGAAGCATGTTGTTTAATTTCCATATTTGGAGGGATTTTCATGACTTTTTGGTTATTGATTATTCCATTTTGCTTAGAAAACACACTTTATGTAATTTCTATCATTTTAAACCTTTTGAGATACATGTTATATCCCAGCCTATGGATTGTTTTGTTGAACATTTGTGTGCATTTGTAAAGAATGTGCATTCAGCTGTTTTGGGGTGAAATGTTCTAAGGGTATTGATGAATTTAACCTGATAGTGTTGTTTGACTCTTTTATATACTTTCTCATTTTTCTGTCTGCTTGTTCTATTGATTACTGAGAGAAGAATGTTGAAATTTCCAACCATAATTTTATCCATTTCTTCCTTAAGGCTTATAAGGCTATAAGTTTTTGCTTTGTGCACTTCGAAGCTCTGTTATTAGGTGCATGTACATTTTGTATTTTTTCATATTTTTGCTGAATTGACCATTTTATTTTATGAAATGTTCCTCTTTAGGCATGGTAATATTCCTTCTCCTGAGCTCTATTTCAGCTGGTATTAATATAGTCACTCTAACTGTATGATTAGTGTTTTCAAATATATCTTTTCCCATCCTGTGTCTTTGTATTTAAAGTGCATTTCATATGGGCAGCATATAGTTGAGTCTTGCCTTTAAACAAATCTGGTCTGATAATCTTTGCCTTTTAATTGGAGTGCTCAAAATCTTTATGTTTAATATACTTTTTTTTTTTTTTTTTTTTGCGGTACGTGGGCCTCTTACTGTTGTGTCCTCTCCCGTTGCGGAGCACAGGCTCCGGACGCACAGGCTCAGCGGCCATGGCTCACAGGGTCCAGCTGCTCTGTGTCATGTGGGGTCTTCCCGGACCAGGGCACGAACCCGTGTCCCCTGCATCGTCAGGTGGACTCTCAACCACTGTGCCACCAGGGAAGCCCTAATATACTTTTGATAATCGTGGGTTTATGGTCATCATATTGTTATTTGTCTCATTTATTTTTTGTTTTTCCATTTTTCCTGTCTTCTTTTGAATTAGTTATTTTTTAGTATTTGTTTTATTTCCACAATTGGCTTATCAGCTTGCTTTATTTGTTTGTTTGTTCTCAAGTTTAAAATACATACTTTATCTCAGTAATATTCCACTTCACACATAATTAAAGTATGTATCTTGTAACATTTCATTTTCCTCCACCTTCATCCTCTGTGCAATTGTTATTTATTTTACTTCAACATTATTCTACCCTCAATACATTGTTGTTATCTTTGTTCTAAATAGGCAATTATATTTTTTAAACACTTAAAAAATTAGAAAAGTCTTTTATATTTACTCATATATTACCTTTTTCAACACATATTATTTTTCTTCTGCTTAATGAACATTCTTTAAAATTCTTTGTCATGCATATTATCTGGCAATACGTTCTGTCAATCTTAAATTTACTAAAAATGTCCTAATTCAACTTTATTTTTGAAGGAATTTTTTCTAGTTATAGAATTCTAGGTTAGGAAGTCTGTTGGTGGTTTTGTTTCAGCACTTTATATTCTTTATTTGCATTGTTTCTGATAAGGATTTTGCAGTCTTATATATTTATCCTCTCTATGTAATGTGTCTTGTTTCCCTTTGACTGCTGTAAAGATTTTTATCTTTATCATAAATTTTCAGTCTGCCTTGCTGAATTTATGCTTATTTATGATGTGCCTTAGTGTGATTTTCTTTGGGTTTTTCCTACTTGGGTTTCAGTGAGCTTCTTGGATATACAGGTTTATAGTTTTATTAAATTTGAGAAAATTTGCAGATAATTGCCAAATATTGCTTATCATTGCCTTGAATACCGAATAAATAAAACAATTAAGTTTTCTTTGGCCTCTGTTTCTTGGTGTTCTGACATACCTATCTTATTTTTAAAAAGAATCAAAGTAAAGCTTGGAACAGAGATCAGTCTCAATTTTGGTAGGGGTCTCTAAGACAAGCATTTTTTGTATAGCTGTCATAATTTCCAGTGTGATAATTTTCTTGACATTGTGCTCCTCTGCTAGACTGTGAACTCCATGAGAGACTAGTGGGAACAAAGAAGGAGCTCAGTATTTTTTTAGTGAACGAGTGAATAACACATGGTCTGCTAACTCAAAGAGTGAGGCAATATTGATTTCTCAGAAACACTAAGACAGGTGGAGACCTAGTCAAGCCAGGGGAAGGCGGGAAAGAAGCCACACTAGACATGTTGTCAGAGATTACCTCTACAATCTCAGTCCAAACTGCAGTAAAGCTTCGTCCAGGGTGTCTAACCAGATGGGTTGGTTCAAGAACAGCAAGAAACTCTGCCCACCTAGACCTCTAGCATGACCCAGCAGAAAGGCACAGATTTTGGGGACCCAACTATATTAGTTTGCTAGAGCTGCCATAACAAAGTACCACAAACCAGGCGACTTAACAGAAATTTATTGTCTCTTAGTTCTGGAGGCTAGAAGTCCAAAATCAGCAGATTTGGTTCTTTCCAAGGGCTGTGAGCAAGATACTGTTCCATATTTCTCCCCTAGCTTCTGGTGATTTGCTGGCAATCTTTGGAGTTCCTTGGTTTGTAGAGTATCCCCCTGATCTCCGCCTTCATCTTCACATATCATTATTTCTGTGTGCATCTGTGTCCAAATCTCCCCTTTTTATAAGGACACCAGACATATGGGATTAGGGACCCGCCCTACTCCAGTATGGCCTCATCTTAACTTCACTAGTTATATCTGCAATGACCGTTACCAAATAAGGTCACATTCTGAGGTACAGGGGTTAGAACTTGAATATGTGAGTTTTGGTGGGGGACACAATTCAACCCATAACACCAACAGATCTGAATTTGAATCCTGTCTCTTTCTCTTACTGACTTGACATGTTTTCACATCTGAAAATGGGCATAATACTACTTATCTTTCAGGGAAATTATAAAGATTAAATAAGATAGTGTTGGCAGAGCACTTAGCTCAAACCTAACACATGGTAAGCACTCAATACATTGTGGCTTTTACTGTCCTAAGCTAAATGCACATTGATTTATTGAATAATTGTGCTCCTCCTGAATATAATTGAGAAAAAGCCCATTTTTCATTTGATTCATTTGTCCATTAGAAATAGACCTGGTTTCTTTGAAATGTTTGCCAGTTTCCCTCTCAGATTGTTTCTGGGGCAGCAGGAAGACAGCCACTGAATCTCAAGTACTTAAATAATTAAGCCCAAACAAGAGAAAGCTGATAATAAACACTTTTCTGTGCATTATAATTGTGGAGCAATATCTTCTAGATAGTTAACTCTAAAGGCTTTATCGATTTAACTGAAACCTAATCAACTAACAACTCAGAAATACTGTTGGAAGCGCTTCTCCAGAGAGGCGTTGTAATTAGCAGCTGGCCCCCTTCTGGGCAGTGGGGCTGCCACCCTGCTTGTGTTTGGTCAAGTAATTTTTCAGCCAAGTGATCAATCCCAGAGGACATCGTTTCCCTTCATACAACTCCCTCCATTTTGCTGGCCACAGCAAATTAACCCCAGCCATGCTCCTCAAAATGGTCAGGACCTGAGCCTCCCTTCTCTTTGGAAGTGAAGGGCACACATTTAGAAATTTTGAGATTTTGAAATGGAGATCTGATTATCTTGACTGCTTCTGTGTGGTCAGGTTAGGGCTTCAGTTGCCTGGATCTGCTTCTACTCTTTCTCCCTAGTGTAACCGAGACTGGTTTTTAGTTTGTTTCTTCATTTATTTCTTCCATAATGTTCTGGATGGACAGTCTTTCATGAATGAGAACGCCTTTTTCCCATTCCCAGTTTTCATATGGAGGGATTTTCCTTAAGAGCTGTCCTAGCCTCTCTGGAAATCTTTACTGCTCCACCCTTGGGATGATGAAGGGTTTTACCTGATTGTAAACTTGGAAGGAAATGCTGGGTCTGCTTGACCTGGCTCTGCCCTTCCTTCCTTAGACATGGACTTGCCCACAGAGAACATTCCTCCACTGCTCTTCCTCCTTTCTAGTGGGAGCCCAACCTCTGCCTCAGTGGGTGTCCACCTAATTTGGGAGAGGAGTTAGTAGGCCAGTGTTGTTTTTCACACCACGCTGTGTTTCAGTTTAGCCTCTTTCAGTAATAAGGGGGACATGTGGGATTCCTTCTGATATACCCCTCGTTCTATTTCTCAAAATTCTGGGGACTCAGGAATGGATAATAGAGTGCTATTTATTTGAGTCTTATAGGAGACAATGTTGGAAATGCTGAGAGTCAGCTGAGACTCTGAGAGTCAGCAACACAGTTGGTCTCTTTAGCCAAGTGGAGATGTCTGACGAGGAACAGTTTCCATGTATCAACCAGGGACTAGAAAATCTTTACTTAGGGACTTCCCTGGTGGTACACTGGTTGAGACTCCAGGCTCCCAATGCAGGGGACCTGGGTTCGATCCCTGGTCAGGGAACTAGATCCTGCATGCTGCAACTAAGAGCCCTCATGCCACAACTAAAGATCCCGTGTGCCACAACTAAGACCCGGCACAGCCAAATAAAAACAAACAAACAAAAAAAGAAAAACCAAAAAAAACCTTATCACATTAAAAAAAAAACTCTACTTATAAAACACAAATCCAGCAAGGCAATTGAATATTAGACACCCAAAACCTTTAGGGAAAGCAGAAGAAGTAATATTTATAAGGAGCCATTTAATAAGTGCCAGGTCTTGTGGTGAGCATGTCACATAATTTCATTTAATATTGAAAAGGATGTGAAACCAGGTAAAAAATCAGAGAAGACGTCATTTTGCCTTGGTAAGTCTTGTGAGGAAAAACGTGGAAAGCTAATCCTTTGTCATTAAACATAGTCTTCCAAAGAGTACGATACCTCTATGTGGAGCATCTTTAGGCACAGAACCAAAGGTTTTCTAGTTTCTTTCTTAGGTGAATGGCTCTTCTAATACTAACCCTGAATTTAGCCTGGTGAGATACTCATTGTTTAGAGATGGAAAGGATGTCAGATGATGAATTCCTGGTACTGAATTCTTTTTTATAGAGGTGGAACAGATCCAGAGAGGTTAGGGAACTTGCCCAAGATCACACTGCGATGCAGTAAGAGAGCTGGGATGAGAAGTGCAGCCGTGGAGACCTAGGCTGGTGCTCATTCTGCTCTGTCCTGCCATCCCCGTACCTGGGAGTTATTGACAGCAATCAACCCCTTCTACCACTTACTCTATTTTTAAGGCTATCCGCTGCTGGTGAATGGGAAAACAGTCTGAACCCAAGAGCAGCACTTTAAGGTGAGCCCTTCATTTACTACTTATTTCTCAGTGCCTTATGCCATTCTTACCATTCCTAGGAATTAGCATCCACTCCTTTTCCTTTAGGATTGGGGCAGTACACAGCCATCAGATGGCAGCTACCACTTGTCTTATTGACAAGACAGATAGTATTTCAGTGAAATTATATTCTGTAGCATCGATCACCATGACAGGATATATGATAATACATAATTGGGATGTTTACCAGGTGCCCCATTACACTTTTGAGATGTTCACTGAGATTTATGTTTTTCCTATTACCCTGTCTTGTTGGCAATTTGTTGAAATTCTCCAATGGTGTAATCATTTCTTAAATGCTTTGCCTCTGGTATATTTAAGGAAATTAGTCAGTGTATATAGTTGCTGACTTAGTTGTTTTGGAATGATTTGAGAATCATTTAGAATTAAGGCCCAGCTCAAATGCCACCTTTGGGATGTGTTGAGGAGCTGTTCTTAAGATCCCCAGTCTGGACCAGGGGCTCACCTTTTTGTTCCTATGTACCTTGCATTTTCCTCTGTCAGAGCTCTTATCATCCTGCACTGTTACTGTTTGTTTACGAGTTTTTCTCCTTTGCTAGAAGGTGTGGGTTTTTTTTTCTTTTTTCTTTAAGGTGAGGTTTTCTAGAGTCATATGAACCTGGGTTCAAGTCCTGATTCTGCCACTTAACAGCTGTCTTAACTGTCTAAATCTCAGCCAGCTCATCTGTAAAGTGGGTCTAATAATATCCTTCACAGAGAGTTTTTGAATATTAAATGAAGACGTGTTTCAAGTGCAGAGCATAGAAGTGTACAATGGAAGCATTCAATAAATGCAAGTTAGCATCTGCTTTTGTTGTTGTTGTCCTCGTATAATTATTAATAACTCCCCTTTCACTCTACAGATTATCCTCATTTGAATAAGTTATGTGGTTTCCTTTTACTACATAATCTGTTAAAGAAATAGACATCATTACTGTCCAAGAAAAGCATATATCTAAATGTATAGACCATGAATAAAAATCTTAATACCTACTCAGCAAATAATTTCTTTCAAGTTAATTTATTTGGCTGTCAAAATTTTTGCCCATACATGTTTTATCTCTAATTTGAGGTAAAGACGTATGTCGTGGCTTGTGTTGGTAGCTAAACTCCCAGGGAACAGCCCCATGCCCAGAAAATTGTACATATTTACAAATCTAGAGCATGGTGAACAAAGTAGAAAAAAACACGTAGCAAGCCTTCATGCATTTAAATTCTGTGCCATGGAGTTCTCATTCTTATCACAAAGAGTAAGTCAGAGTAAACATTGCAATAATCACAGGACCAAAAGGGAATTAATTTTGTCTGTTTTCCTGTCTGTAGGAAAGATGATACTTGTTATAACTTCAGATTGATGGTTATACTGGCTCCTCTTTTTGTTGTCAAGCAAGGCAATACAAAGTGCTTCCCAAGGAAGATGAGTATGGCTCACTTTGGAATCTTGTAAAATAAAGTTTGTTCGTTTTTTTAACAGAGTTTATTCTTTAGCATATATGTATGTATGGGTATATATATATATATATATATATATATATAGTCAATATTTTGAGTGGGATTCAAAAATCAGTATGTCTGTTTTATATCAACCACATTTTAAAAAAACAAAATACTTTTTTTGTATTTTAGTATTATAGTATAGTAATATTTTAATATTTTAATATTTAAATAAATTACTTTAAAAATACTTTTGGGGCTTCCCTGGTGGCGCAGTGGTTGAGAGTCTGCCTGCCGATACAGGGGACATGGGTTCGTGCCCCGGTCCGGGAAGATCCCACATGCCGCCGAGCAGCTGGGCCCGTGAGCCATGGCCGCTGAGCCTGCGTGTCCGGAGCCTGTGCTCCGCAACAGGAGAGGCCACGACACTGAGAGGCCCGCGTACAGCAAAACAAAAAACAAAAACCAAAAAACACTTTTAATTATTATTATCCTAGGGTAAAGCACAGTGTGTGGCACATGGTAGGTGCTAAAAATGAATGCATGATGAGTAAACAAGTGACCTTCAAATTGCTTAAACTCTTCCACAGTGATGTTATTACCCCAATTTACCTGATATTATCGTAGTGTTTACTTATCTTAGTCTCTTTCCTCCTGGAGCTTCTAGTCCAGGAGATGTTGCTTTCATCCTCACCAAATGGAGAGATCAATGTGAGATAGGTGATACAGGTATAATGTGTGCTTGGTCTGGTCTCTATCCCACCCTCTCCCCTAGCTCCAAAAAATACCAGATGCCTGTCACAAAGTCAGCTCAACCGTCCTCTACAGATGTTTAATAGTCAGAAGGACCAGGCTACAACCATCAGGGCTCAGAATAAGTGCCAGAGCCTTTTCCTTAGCCTCGTGGGTACGTTGCCCCTTCTGAGAACTGATTGGGGCAGGTCTGCCATTCTGTGGGACACAGTGAAACAGCTATGCTAGCTGTTAAAATACTGAAATACTTTTTTTCCCCAGGAGTAAATAGTTCTGCTCTTAGCCCCCTGAATAACCACACCCCTCCCACCGGCACCCTGGCCATCTTAGACCCTCTCCAGGACCTCCTGGACCCCCTTATGGTCCAACAACTGAAGAGTTAATGCCTGGCATGGCAGAGGGAGTCCAGGATGCACCCTTTCTGATTGCTCTGGTGCCTGCTTCCCAGCTGCTAAATACTTTTGAGTACCACCCCTTTTCAGGGGGTAACTGAGCTGTTCCCTGAGCTCCTTCTTGGTCCTTCAGGTTTCTTCTTCTTTCCCATCCTGCTGATGTTCTGTTTTGGCCCTGCCAGCTCCAAGTCTGGGACCTAGTACCCCCTTCCTCACTGTGCTCCAGCCCCTCCAGTCCTCCACGTGATCTGTCCCTAGTCCCTCTGCATGCAGCAAGTCTGCCAGTGATTGAAGGCTCCTCCCTTCATCCAAGCTCCTCTCAAATGTCATGTTAATGGGTAGACCTTGGCCTTTAATTATGGGCCCTTCCCCTTGGGGCAAGTTTGCCAGGCATCCTGTATTGACAAGACATGTCTATTTTTTGACTTGCATCATATATTGACTTTGTTAGGACATCCTGAGCATCCTGATTTGAGCTTTTTTTCCAAAAAATTGCAAGAATATGACAGGGCTATTTTTCAAAATTTAACCAGGTATCCTGATTTTTCCCCCCTTAAAACCTGGCAACTCCACCTTCCTAGCTTGAAGACCACAATTTTACCCTCATTTCCTTGTATTGCTATTAGTTTCTGCTGTTTGTTTTCTCTCTCTGAGCTAAGGTTTTGCCATCTATCTACAATGCTGTATGGCCCAGAGGCCAGGTGGTTTGCACCAATTCCATGCTAACTAGCACACAACCAGGTTTTACTGAATGAATGGATGAATGAAGAGATGAATGAGTAAAAGAGTTTGCTCTGTAGAATTCTCTTTCTCTTTAGGACCCCATTTGGAATATAATAGGGCCTTTGAGTCTGAAAAATAAATAACTATGATGGAAACTAAACCCTGTTCTGGGGAAGCCAGGCTGCTTTATACTGCCACTGTTCTGTATTTAATTACCTTTTGTTTTTCCCTTAGCAATTAGTAAAGTGTCAGTCTGTCTCACATGTGCTAAGGAGAACCAAGAGAAGATGTTTTTGTCCACACTTGAGCCAAAGTGTTAAAGGAACAGTAGCACACTTGGGGTGGGGGCTGGGGGAGAGCGGAGATAGAAAATAATATTTATTGAGCAACCATCATGTACTTTTTTAGACATGATCTCATTTTGTCCTCACAGTAACCCTGCAAAGAATATTCTAGACAAAGAATCATGTTTAGCCAGGCTAGGTAACTTGCTCAAATCCTAGAGTTAATAAATAGCAGAACTTGAATTTAAACCTAGGTCTTTCCACAGGATAGAAGGTCTATCCTGCCTTCTATTGCTAGAAGCATCATGGTGGTGGCAGTGGCAGTGGCAGTGATAAAAGACAGAGAACTCAAGGGGAAGGTAACACTCTAAGACAGAGCCAGGCCCACTCATTCCCTATCTTTTTCACTCTCTTTCTCTCCTTTCTGCCTTCCATTCATTCTAGAACATTCCTGGCATAGTTCCGTATTCTCAGGATACTGATGAGCTGATGAATAAGATAAACACAGTCTCTGACCTCATTCAGTTATAGTCTAGGGCAGGTTATAGAGACTGAAAAAGTCATTTCAAGCATGAAGTAATTACTAAAGTTATTTTGGAAAGATAAGGAGATAATGGGAGAACGGCAGTTGTTGGAAGCGTGGGGATCAGCAAAGACCTCATGAAGATAGTAACATGTGGGTTGAAATGTAGGGATAAGAGTAATTTAGGGCTTCCCTGGTGGCACAGTGGTTGAGAGTCCGCCTGCCGATGCAGGGGACGCGGGTTCGTGCCCCGGTCCGGGAGGATCCCACATGCCGCGGAGCAGCTGGGCCCGTGAGCCATGGCCGCTGAGCCTGCGCGTCCGGAGCCTGTGCTCTGCAACGGGAGAGGCCACGACAGTGAGAGGCTCGCGTACCGCAAAAAAAAAAAAAAAAAAAAAAAAAACTAAAAAAATAATAAAAAAGAGTAATTTAGCTTTGCCAAGAGTTGGGGGAACAGTTGTTTCAGGCATAAGAAACTGCTATAGGACAAAGAAAGTGCAATAAGTTTGGCTTATCCTTCTAAAGAGAAAGCTGTAGGATCCCAGTTTTATTTCATTTAGAGAAGCAGCCTGTTACCATAGGGAGAGGTCATGACTCCTGAATTCTCAGGAAAGGATCTTACGTGGAGAAATATTTGGATAGAGAATGAGGCAGTCATGCAGGCTGGTTTGATTACAAAAGTTGAAGGAGACAGAGGCAGAAAGTAGAGATAATGACACGAGCAAATGAAGAACCAGGAAGGGACATTTAAGTTTGTATCATTTGATAAAGAATATCTCCAACTGCAGTGGCAGCTCTGCCTTTGCTGGTTTTGAAACTGCATTTGGAATGAGGAGACAGTAAAGTTGTAAAAAGTCACTCTGCACTGGCAAAGAATACATTGAGTGGCAGTTGGGATTGTGATCAAATCCAGTCTCCCCACTTCTCCAATTATAAAGTGTTTTCCAAAAGTGTAGGTAGATAGGCCGATTAAAGTACATGCTCTAAAATAGCCAAATGCTTCCTCCAAATGTTTAAAATCCAAGCAGGTCCTTTATCACAGAACACGTTCTGTATTAGATATTAATCAAAATAATTTCATTTTGCAGGTTCAATACTTAAAACATCAATCTAGATGATGGATCATGAACTTTAAAGCTGGAAGAAATGTTAAACCCATCTCTCCCTCCAGCCCCTGCGTTTCACAGATGAGCGAGCTGGAATCCAGAGAGGATAAGGGGGTGTTCAGCATCCTAAAGCTAGCTTACGGGAGTTAAACCAGAATATTGCATTTTCCTGAAAAAAGAAAGAAAATCAGGTTGACACCAAGCTTCAGCTTTAACTGAGCTGCCCACTGATGGCATGTAGAACTTTCCCCGATATTTTGCCCTTTGACGTATATTAATTTTTCTTGCTTTTACCTCTGATGAGATCTCTATACTAAAGTGATTGTTACTATTAGAAATCTGGATGGAATTCCATTCAAAGTGGGGAGAGGGGTGTTGTAAACATGGCAAGTGAAATTGATTGTGGATATGGAATATACCAGAATCATTGTGCTTTCCTTTGTGTCATGACAAAATGCCCCTTAAGCTTCAAAATCATAAGGTAGTTGCCTGCTTCCCCTCTTTTTCATTCAAGCCATACTAAGCACCTGCTTTGACCTTAGTTCTGTCCTGGGCACAGTGTGTTGTGGTGGGGGCCGTGTTGTGAGACACACTCCAGTCTTAGGAAATGTACCATTTAGATGATTTTGGTAATGAGTAGACAAAAATGTGTTAGGGATAAAAGGGGCAAATAAACTTGCCCAGAGAGCTGGAATCAATATTTCTGCAATGCAGCCTTGAGGGTAAAGAAAAGTGAGACACCCCAAACCTGCTACCTACAGCTCTTTCTCCCTTTGGTCGGGAGGAGAGAGCTGAAAAGTGGATGGATGAAGCCAGGTCAGAGGGTTCTGCTGGGCTCTGACTTGAAGTTAGTAGGAGACTGGAGGAGCTAATCAAAACTTTTCCTACCTTCAGGATTCAAGTTACTCCATGTTTCTTTACTAAGGAAAGACTGGGTGATAGGAATATTGGGCTGTATTAGCTACACGCAGAGATTATATGGAACCGATGCCCAGGAACCCATTAGTAAATGCTAAGTAGATCCTTCTCCCTCTGCCAGGGCCCACTGACTGATATGGCTAATCAATCATGGCATTCCTTTCCCTTTTAGGACTCAGCATCTTTCTCAACACCATGTTTCAGACAAACACTAACAATGATTGGATTTAGTGCTTGAGATGAAACTGACTTCCAATTCTTGTGCCAAGTTGTATGGCATAGAGTAAAGGGACATCATGAATGCTTGGAGTATCCTGTGTGGCCCAGTAGAAGAGATGGCATTAGTTGGGTTTTGAAGGTTGGGTGGATTTTGGGCAAGTGATAAGAAATCTTGGGAAAGAGTACTATGGGAACTAGAGTGTAGAGATGGTGAAGAACATAGCTGTTTCGGAGAGATTGAAGATGCTGACCCGAATAGAGGAAAGGGTATGTGTAAGGAATAGGAAGAAATGTATAGTTGGACAAGAAGAGTGAGTCAGATCATGCCAAATATTCAAAATTTGTTGTGATAGGAAATAGGGAGCGATTACAGGCTGGTACGAAATTGCAAATCTCTTTAATACCTGGCTTAATAAAAGACAGCTGGATTCTTGTATCTTGCATTCAATTGGTACATTCATGAGAAAACAAGTGTAAAAAAGTCAGATAACGGCTTAGTGTTATTATCAAAATATTTTGACTGCATGAATCCCCTGAACTGGTCTCAGGGATGCCCAGAGAACTGCTGTTCTAGACCCTCCTAAGGATTTGGAAAGGGGAACTACCGAGATAGAGGACAGTTAGAACAAGAGTAGTGATGTAATCTGATATATGCTTTAAGAATTACTTTGGCTGGCGTGCTGTGGAAGAATTGTGAGCAGGCAGTCACAGGAGTAGAAGGAAGAGACTTCCTAGGTGGTTTTTTGAGTCCAGGGGGTGGAGGGCCCTGACTGGATGGGAGTGGCAGAATGGAATGGAGGCAATGTGCACCTGGTGGAATGTGAGACCCATTTCAAGGGAGAAATCAATGGTTCCTGCTTCTTCTCCTTTGTGTCCTATCCCTCTCTTCCCTTTGCTGTTTCTTTTTCTTTTTTTTTTTTTTTTTTTTGCGGTACGTGGGCCTCTCACTGTTGTGGCCTCTCCCGTTGTGGAACACAGGCTCCGGATGCGCAGGCCCAGCGGCCATGGCTTACGGGCCCAGCCGCTCTGCAGCATGTGGGATCCTCCCGGACCGGGGCACGAACCCATGTCCCCTGCATCGGTAGGCGGACTCTCAACCACTGCGCCACCAGGGAAGCCCCCTTTGCTGTTTCTTTATTCTCATTCTGTGGATTGGGATGGCCAGGAGATAGTGAGGAAAGGAGATTTTTTAAAAAAGAGGAAAATGTAGGAAACTGGCTTACTGAATCAAAGTAGGAAGTCTTAAATACCGTATGCTAACACATATATATGGAATTTAAGAAAAAAAAGTGTCATGAAGAACCTAGGGGTAAGACAGGAATAAAGACACAGACCTACTAGAGAATGGACTTGAGGATATGGGGAGGGGGAAGGGTAAGCTGTGACAAAGTGAGAGAGTGGCATGGACATATATACACTACCAAACGTAAGGTAGATAGCTAGTGGGAAGCAGCCGCATAGCACAGGGAGATCAGCTCGGTGCTTTGTGACCACCTGGAGGGGTGGGATAGGGAGGGTGGGAGGGAGGGAGACGCAAGAGGGAAGAGATATGGGAACACATGTATATGTATAACTGATTCACTTTGTTATAAAGCAGAAACTAACACACCATTGTAAAGCAATTATACTCCAATAAAGATGTAAAAAAAAGAAAAACAAAGTAGGAAGTCTTTTCCTGAGTCAAATTCTTCCTCTTTCTGTTGTTATTGAAAAGAATAAAATAAGAAATAACAATTTTTTTAAAATCCGGTAACTCATTAGTCTACTGTCTTAACACCGTGAATAATTTTTTTCATATTGGCTGTCATATGTATAAATATTTTTACAGTATTGCAATCAGTATACATTTTCCTCTGTAGGTATGCCATTTTAACCTATCATATTTATAATTGTCCATGTTTCTATGTAATTTTAGTTTTGAAGGCCTGCTTTCTTGCATCTTGTTACTATGCCATAATTTATAAAAGTCTGTCTCTAAGGGTTAACTTCTCCATTATTTACATTTTCTTGTCTTCTAGATAATACTGTTAGGATTCCTAGAAACATATGTTTTTACTTGTATTACACCATTCTACATTGAGAGTAGATTCTTAGGTGTGGAACAAGGGAGTCAAAAAGCATTACTAGCTTTTTGTGAGATTTCAAACTTGGCGAAACTTTCCCCTAGGTCTTAAGGACTGTCTACTTCTGCAAGAGAAATAGGTAAGTAACATCCAAGTACTCAGTCCCCAAACCTTGGAATCATTCTTGGGGGAAAAGAGTGAAGGATTTATAGATGTTCTTTGTTTCTGACCTTGCAATTTTTTCTACAAATTTGAAAATACTTAACAACAAAAAAATCAAACAACAATTATATTTTTCCTTAGGCAAAAAGGCCAGACATAATCACCAAGAACACACAGTGACACGCAGAGCATAGCTGAGCTTCTCTCATTCTTTCACATCCTACTTCCAATCCCTCAGCAAATCCTATCAGTTCACCCTTCAAAATATAACCAGAGGGGCTTCCCTGGTGGCGCAGGGGTTGGGAGTCCACCTGCCGATGCAGGGGATACGGGTTCATGCCCCGGTCCAGGAAGATCCCACATGTGGCGGATCGGCTGGGCCCGTGAGCCATGGCCGCTGAGCCTGCATGTCCGGAGGCTGTGCTCCACAACGGGAGAGGCCACAACAGTGAGAGGCCCGCGTACTGCAAAAAAAAAAAACCAAAAAAACCAAAATATAACCAGAATCTGCTACTCCTTGCTATCTTTACCACTTATGCCCTGGTTCACACCATCTCTTCTCTTGCCTGGATGATTTCAATATTCTCCCCACAGGGTCTCTTTGCTTTAACCCTTGCATCTCATCCCTGAAGCTGGAGTGATTCTTTTGAAGTGTAAGTTCGATCATGGCATCCCTCTGCTTAAAATCCTCTAAGGGCTTCCCATCTTATTCAGAGTCAGAGCCAGCACTCTTAAAATCACCTGTGAGCAGGGTGACTATATAATTTATTATCCTAAGTGGGACTATTTTGGGAAAGAAAGAAGATGCTAGTAATAATTATGTCCAGACAACAGCTTATAAATGTAAGCTGGCCCGGTTTACAGTCACCCTTCCTCTGAGGCCCTACTTGCTGCTATCCTGTCACCTTTGATTTCATCTTTATCCTTCCCTCTCCGTCTGTCTCTCTCTCTTCACCAATCCTCTTGGGCTACACAGCCATCCTAACTGATTCCCTACCATGCCAAACATGATGCTCTCCTCCAGAGAGCTTCACAGCTCATTCTTTTACTTCCTTCAGGTCTCGGATCAAACACCACCTGTTAGGCCTTTTCTGACCATTCTACGTAAATAGTATTCCTCTTCCACTCACTCCCATACTTCCTGGACTCCTTAACCTGTTTTATTTTTCTTCATAGCATTTATCATCCTCTGATGTACTTGTTTCTCTCTGTGTATTGTTTTGTCTCTTTCCACTAGAATGAATATTCCATGAAGCCTGGAAATTGCTCTGTTCATTTTTTTTTAATTACCAGCATTTAAACAGGGCCTTGCACGTGGTAGGAACTCAACAAATGTTTGTCGAATTAATGAAAGAATGTGAGATGGATGGTGTTCAGCTGCTTGGTTGGACCTGTAGCCAGAAATTACAAACTCGAGGCTCAGCTTCTTTTCCTAACCCCGTAGAGTCATGTTTGTATCCCAGGGTGTTGGCATCTACAGCTTTTCCAGCTCTTCACGCTCTCTGGCCTGAATATACACATGTTCCTGTGCTCTAAGAATGGCTGAGACCCGCCTTTCTCCTAAGCACGTCTAGTTGAACAATCTGTGTTTCTATCAGCCTTTTCAATATATGGCCTCTCTGGAAAGTATACTATAGTAACAAGCAAACCTCTTTTTAGCTCTTTAATGAATTTTTTCAAGTCAGATTAAGAAAGTGTTTCCTAGGAGCCTTATGGAAGCCAGCATAGCCCTGCCTACCTCTTTTCCTCATTCCTCACCATTCTGTCTCATGCCTCTTATACTGTAGAGGAAAGGAATGCTCTGATTTTTCATGCCATGGTGTGTTTGCAATATTATTCCTCTGTCTTGAATACTCTTGGCAACTTCTGGTGGTCCTTTGATTCTTTAAAGCCCAACCCAAGCAACTCAGCAAAAGCTTTCTTTGACTCATTTAAGCAGAGTTGATTACTCCTTCCTTTGTGTCATCACTGTTCTTTATTATATGTCTGATATACTCACCATACTCTATTGCAAATGTTCCCTAAAATATCTCCCCCATTAGACAGTGTACTCAGGAATACACAGCATCACCTTTGCGTAACAGTACCTGGCAAAAAGTAGACAATAAAAGGTCAGAGAAACTAGAAATGAAATGTCAGGATGGCTTCAAGTTCTAGGAATAGTTGAGATGTTTCAGCAAGCCCCGGTTTTTATTGTTACCACTAAGGCTGACGTGCCTGGAAGATGCTACGTCTCTTTGATACCCTTCAATACTGAGGAGGTATCATAGAACAAAGGAAGACATTTTTTATATAGCCCTTGGTTTCATTAGCATATAGAACCCTTGCCTCTATTGATCAGACATTTTTGTTAGATGGCTTTATTTTTTGAAGAGTTTTTATTTGCTGCAATTTGTCCTTCATGGTTCAACAGGTGATATTTCACTTTCTTGGTTGACAAAGTATTTTTACCCTCTAACCTTTGGAGAAATGGAATAGTATATCTAAGCCTAAGATACACAAAGCCTTAGCACATATAACGTAGTTTGTAACTTCCAATGTGAAAGTCAGTGGGGCAATTGGACAAAGCAAGGGCTTTACGACAGAGTTAGCATCAAGTCCTGACTTTATAATTTTTGTGCTGCATGACTTTGGGAACCTCTGAGCTTTAGTTTCCTCATCTGTAAAAGAGAGAGACTAATTTCAATCACATAGGGCCGTTCTTAGGACTTGGTACAGTGCTTAGCACATAAGCCTTTCAGTTACATAGCTGTCCCGTTATTTGGATTGGATCATTGGATCCAATTATTTGGATTTTAATGACAAGGCAGAGGTCGTATCTGAAATATTTGGAAAACAGTCACAGCACTGTGTAACTGGGAAAGTTTGTTTGTGGGCTGCAGCAGTCAGAATGACCTCCCAAAAGAAAAAGACTAATTTGAGGAGGACCTCGAAAGGGTGAGTAGGAATATGGGCTAGACAGGAGGAGACGGAGCATCGCAAGGAGCCCGTGAATAGTTTACGGGGGTTACGTGAATAGTAATACACTCAGATGTAATAGCAAGACACTTAAGCTTTGTGTGGCGTATGGAAAACATAGTCTGTTGCCACTGTCATTACTATTTCCCTTGGGGAGGACATCTAAGGCCAGCAATGAGTCAGGTTCAAAGACAGAACAAGTGCAGAGTACTGGATTCACACCTTCCCTGCGTCCCTCAAGGCTGCCCTTGGAGCTTCCTGGTTCCAGCACATCAGAGCTGTACATGCTTCCAGCTGTCAGGCCAGATAGAGGATACCTGCAGCTAGGGAGTTATGGGATTTCCCTTCATCCTGGCCTGGTTAACATACAGAGCTGGGCTGTTTGTGGTCAGCCATTGGAAGCCCGTATGTCTTAGGGAGAAGCTGAGGCGTTTTGAGAGCATCCTTTAGTTCCTGCTCAGAAGTAGCAGAGGCAAACTCATTTATGCCTGTGGAAAAATACAGCATTTCTGCTCTCTTCAAGGTTGAGAAGAAGGACGGTATGAAAGCATTTTTTTTTTAACACATTGCAGTGTTGTAGCTAATGAGGTTTATCCAAAGCTCTGCGATTTCTGACAGTAAATTCTAAACTTAGGTTAGACTGGAGGTGCGTGTTCTCAGGTGTAACCACTTATGAATTAACCCTTTGTGACCTACTTCCACAGCAATCTGCTCTCTCTAAGGACACTGGTCAGACATCTTCAGGTTTGAAATTTAGTGGCTTTTTCTCAGTTCTCAGCTTCCTTGCTTGGGCTGCCACATTTTTTTTCCTCTCCTTTGAATTCCTCCTTTGGAAGATGATCATGCACCTTGTCTTAAAGCTGTTGGTTGCTTTTCTTCACCAGTTGTTTGAAGGGGGGGGATATGTCTTACTCATCTTCCTAACCTGTCTGTTACAGTAACTTCCATGTACAAATGTTTGAACTGATGGACAACTTTTCTCTTTACACATGAGTGAAGGAGTTCTACAATGAATGATGTTGCTTTGCCTTTCTAATTTACACTCATCACAAATTTCTGATGGGCCTGCCTCTTTTCTAAGCATGAGCCAAAATGCCTTTGACTACTGTCATTATCAACATAGAAAATGCTTATGGCCACAAGCCCCGAAGTTTGGAAGAGCGGTTGAAACTCTGAGCCACCAGGAATTACAGAGTTGAATGAGGGTTTTGCAGCAGCTATGTACCAGGAGCCAATAGAATTGCAATCTCACATCAGCTGATGATTTTAGGCAGGTCATTTGTTTTCCCTGTTTTGAGATGAACAAACAAAGTGCAGGAGATATTTGCCTGAGAGGTTTGTCCCAAAGGCTTAATGAAGAACTGTTTGTGAAAACGCTATGTAATGTGTACATTGCTATATAAATTGCTTTGATGATGACATTGCTGTGGTCCCACACTAGAGTATGTCTTAAACTGGATCAGTTCAGTAAAGAAAATGCAGAAACATAAACCCATTCAAAAAGCATTTTGACATAAATGAAGCTGTATATTATTTTTTGTTAAATATGACTTCACCTTTGTGGGAAATCATACTGTTAGTTCCAATCAACAATGTCTAAAGTGTGTTCTGATGGTATGTGAATGGGTATTACACAAGAAAGCATTCCCTGTTGTATCGATTTGAAAAACACTGAGTTAAAGTTCAAAAGTTCATCAAGATTTTATATTTATAACTTCTTAGACCTTTTGATGTGCCAGTCTTTTTGAGGAGTTTCCAAAAAATTTGCATATATGTGTTTGTGTGTATATATTTATGGCGTACTGTGTGTATAGTATATCTTACTGTATTTCGTAAATATATATGAATATGGAGTTCCCTCCCTCTCTTTTTTTCTATAGAGCATCTTGGGTCTAGAATTCCATAGAACACATTTTAGGAAATGCTGCTCCAGAGGGTAGCCAGAATTTTTTTGTGACCCGCATATTTAGCTGGAAGAGAGAAGTAGAAGAACAGTTTGATAATCACAGGTATAACCTGTCAAAGATACTATATATATATTCTTGTGATGTGACCAAGAGGCTTGGTCACAAGCCTCCATTTGGTTTGGCAGAGGAAGTCATCATCTCGGTATTCATTACCCTCAAATGAATACGCAAGCTGAAAGGGAGGGCCAGATGGTCAAGCTAGGATGTGCATTAGACTGGCTAGAAAGAATTTCTAGACTTTTCAGTAACTCCCATGCAAACATAGAAATCAACCCTGCTAACTACCCAGGGCCTTACTTCTCAATACTTGTCCTTCTCTACTAGACCTAAAGATGACTTAAAGGAAGAACATACTTTTATAGAATTCTATTCGGGCAATATTTCCTTGTCATTCATTTTTACTATAAGAATCTACAAGATATATGGACTAATGGAAGTCACAAGTGTTGGGTTCTAAAAGGCCAAGACTGAGACTTGGGTTGGGCTGGCTTTTGCCATACATCTGATAGGATGGCTTCCCTATTAAGATAAGCTGAGGGTAATGAATAATTAGAAGAGGGGTCCATAAGCTGTTAATTCCCTGGTTGCATCTTGCTTTCAAATATTTCCTGCTTGGGCGACATGGTGTTTTAAAAATGAGGTAATTATGCTACAATGGATATTTGTACTTTCTCTTGAAAAAGCCAGAGATGTAGCAATACAGGGCTACACTGCTGCATGAAAACCATCAGTGAGAGCTGAGTAGCACTTGCCCGATTCAGATGGGCCATGTGCTTCCAGTTTGCCACAGACCCTACATCTTTCTGTTTTTGGACATGAGCTGCTTCACTCAATTATTTTTTTATTTTTACATCTTTATTGGAGTATAATTGCTTTACAATGGTGTGTTAGTTTCTGCATTATAACAAAGTGAATCAGTTATACATATGTTCCCATATCTCTTCCCTCTTGCGTCTCCCTCCCACCCTCCCTATCCCACCCCTCCAGGTGGTCACAAAGCACCAAGCTGATCTCCCTGTGCTATGCAGCTGCTTCCCACTAGCTATCTACCTTACGTTTGGTAGTGTATATATGTCCATGCCTCTCTCTCGCTTTGTCACAGCTTACCCTTCCCCCTCCCCATATCCTCAAGTCCATTCTCTAGTAGGTCTGTGTCTTTATTCCTGTCTTACCCCTAGGTTCTTCATGACATTTTTTTCCTTAAATTCCATATATATGTGTTAGCATACGTTATTTGTCTTTCTCTTTCTGACTTACTTCACTCTGTATGACAGACTCTAGGTCCATCCAACTCATTACAAATAGCTCAATTTTGTTTCTTTTTATGGCTGAGTAATATTCCATCGTATATATGTGCCACATCTTCTTTATCCATTCATCTGATGATGGACACTTAGGTTGTTTCCATATCCTGGCTATTGTAAATAGAGCTGCAATGAACATTTTGGTACGTGACTCTTTTTGAATTATGGTTTTCTCAGGGTATATGCCCAGTAGTGGGATTGCTGGGTCATATGGTAGTTCTATTTTTAGTTTTTTAAGGAGCCTCCATACTGTTCTCCATAGTGGCTGTATCAATTTACCTTCCCATCACCAGCGCAAGAGGGTTCCCTTTTCTCCACACCCTCGCCAGCATTTGTTTGTGGATTTTTTGATGATGGCCATTCTGACTGGTGTGAGGTGATACCTCATTGTAGTTTTGATTTGCATTTTTCTAATGATTAATGATGTTGAGCATTCTTTCATGTGTTTGTTGGCAGTCTGTATATCTTCTTTGGAGAAATGTCTATTTAGGTCTTCTGCCCATTTTTGGATTGGGTTGTTTGTTTTTTTGTTATTGAGCTGCAGGAGCTGCTTATACATTTTGGAGATTAATCCTTTGTCAGTTGCTTCATTTGCAAATATTTTCTCCCATTCTGAGGGCTGTCTGTTGGTCTTGTTTATGGTTTCCTTTGCTGTGCAAAAGCTTTGAAGTTTCATTAGGTCCCATTTGTTTATTTTTGTTTTTATTTCCATTTCTCTAGGAGGTGGGTCGAAAAGGGTCTTGCTGTGGCCCTATAGGACTTTATAGTTAGTGGCCCCTGCACTGGAAGTAGTCTTCTTTAGAGCTGTTTAGCGCTGATGATTTTCCTAACCATTCTATTTAGGAATACAAAGAGCCGTAAGGTGAAGGAAGTGTTTATTGACTTTATCAGCATGCAGTGAGCCCCACTTACTAGATTGTAAACTTGAAAAGGCAAGGGCCCTTTCTCTCTTATTTTCTCTTATAGCTAGTGTTAAGCATAGTGCCTGTTACATAGTAGGCACTCAAATGTTTATTGAATGACGAAAGAAGGAGGGAAAGTAAGATAAATAGAAAGAATGAAGGAAAGACACAAAGAAGGGAAGAGCAAAAAAGAAAGATAGACAAAGGAAAGGAAAAAAAAGAAAAGAACTGAAGGAAGAGAAGGAGGAAGGGAGAGAAGAAAGGGAAGGTCAGTGAGGGAGGGAGGAAGAGAGGAAGGAAGAAAAAAAGAAACTGTGTGTTAGGGTCTAATCTTGGTGTTACAGATTGAAAGATTTACATATATTTTTGTTCCCTACTCTTGAGTTCATGTGATTTTCTTCTCTCTCACATGGCTACTGAGATGGAGATTTCCTGATGATTTATTCACCTGCTAAGATAAGATGGAGATAGTCTGACAAAAGAACTCTTTTTGCTGTTAAGAAAATATTGTTAACTGATATGGGAATAGTGTCAGGGTAGGTAGAAAGGAGGAGGGGTACTCTGAGAGTCAGGTACAGTTTTGGTTCATTTTTGGGGTCTTTGTGTTCTTTTGCATTCTTGATAGCGTTTGTGACTCTTTCTGAACTTCTGTATTTGCATGAGGCTTAGTGCTCTTTATTAATAACAAATAAAATGTGAAAATAATAAAAGATATTGTCGAAGACTCTGGTCCCCTATCGAACCTCTTATCCATATAATTGCCACTTCTGGGCAATTATCATAAATTATCATACAAAAATGTTTAAACTCAGACTTACTGAAATGTGTATCCAGGGACCTAGATAGGCCCCTGGGCTATACCTGCTCATACCATTTCTCTAGGGCAGGGGGAGAAAATATATTCCCAGCGCCCAGGGGCCTGGCTGGGGGTAAAGAATATAATCATGGGCAGCCACTCTGTAAACCAACTTGAACTTTATGGAGCCTATAAAATTAAAGAAGCATCAACATAAAATACTTGAAGGGTGTTCCGTGAGTGTTGCTTGACTAAGAAAAAACACCCTGGTGGGCAAGCCAAGAAGGCCAGCAGGATTGTCTCCCATTATTGCAGACTTCGATGATCCTTCAGGCAGCCTGCTTAGCTAACTGTCTTCTAGCCCCTTGCTTCACATTCTGGAGTATGTGTTTCCTGACACTTGATGCCAAAGGTGTTGGTATTGGACCTTTTGGAAAGGAATATTGTAGATTCCAGGAAGTTTTCCCTGTATATTTTGGTTTCCAGTCAATCATGACATTCTGAGGCTCTCCACATGTTGATCAGTAATAAGCCTTGCTTCCAGATTAGGGCAGAGAGGCCCTAAACTATAAGAACCACTGAGCTACAAACTAGGCTTTTGTTTAGTCCATAGCAAGTCAATAATCTTGAAAGACTGGTGTTACTAAGAGAATAAAGAATTTACAAGGTTCCGAAAACTTCCCTTTACGTATCAAAAATTAAGCTGGAGACCTGAGCAGAGAGTTTTTCAAAAAGCCATAATGTAGGGAGAGGTGGTATATGATGGCAAAAGCTCTCCCAAACTGTGAGAGGGAATAAAGTAAAAGAAGTGGACGAAAATAGAGAAAATCAGAAGGGGATTAGATTAGGTTCTGATACAGCCTGGGACCCTGAGAATGGCAATAGAATTCCTATGGCCACTTACTTGCCCCAAAGAACCAAAGATACTAGGTGGAGGGAGGACCCAAGTTTATGCAGGTTGGGGCTTTACCTCCTGCCACATGCAGCGTAGCCCAGGAGCTGTAGAGCAGCCTTGGGGGAGGTTGGTGTTGATGTGCATGAGCCTGAGATGGTGCTCTCAGCTGTCCCCAGCCTGGACACAGCACGTAGGAAATTCAGTAAGTACTTTGTGCCTTAATCAAGAAGCATGGAATTGCTTTAGAGGACAAGTGGACTGAAGAAATCTGGGGTTAGTACAGGAAGGCTGTAAAGTATAGGGAATTCATGACCAGAGGCAATGGTAAAGTCCGTGGTGGTTGTCAGCAGTGGATCTGCAAACGCTCAAAACCTGGTACAGGTCAGCCAACCTTATCAGGTATCAGGGAAGAAAGTCCAGAGACAAAACCAGACCAGCCACACCTCAGTGGCGTCAGGGAGGCTCAGGAGGTCAAAACTTGGATTAGAGGCCTCTCCCATCATTATATTATCCAAGCTATTCCCCTCTACTTCAATAGGGAGAAGGTAAGAAGAGGGGAAATGGGGAAAAGCTAAAACGAACAAACTAACTAACAAAAAACCCGAAGAAATGGTAGAGAATTTAAAGTGGCAAGATTCATGTGATTATAATCTACCTTGTACTGATTTTTAGTTCCATCAGTCTCCCAGAAAGATTGGGGTAGATGTACCAAGGACTCAGCACCTGCTTGTCAACTGGACTTGCAAACATGTCAACTGGAAAGCTTTGCATCCTCGCTCTCGCCCCTCTTACCATTTGGCCCAACAATTCCACTGCTCATCTATATCATGCAGTTTTACCCATCCAAAAATATAAAGATAGATTTTAAAGGCTGTTCTATGAAGCATAGTTTGTAACTGTTATTTGCTAAAATTTCTGAAAAAAATCAGTCAGGACTGGGTAAATAAATTATGATAGATGCAGAAATATTTGTGATGTGTGGCCACTTAAACACGAGGTAGATTTATAAGTGTTGGTATAAAAAGATCTCCAAAATATACTATATGGAAGAAGCTGGGTAATAGGATTTTATTTATGTATATGCCTATATACTTACACACATAAAACTCTATATACAGATGATATCTGGGGATAAAGGTAGGGGAAGACTTACTTTTCATCTTCAATTCTTCTAGACATTTTTATGTTGTTTCTTTTTTAACCAGTATATGCATTGATTTTATAATGAAAAAGTGAAATTCATGTCTTAAGCCTCTTTTTCAACGTTCCAAATGGAAGAAAAAGAAATGTGAAAAAACTGAGTCTTCAATATAGCTATTTTATAGTAACTCTCACTTTTACTAAATTTTATCTATAAAATCATTTTTGGAGAGCTATTGGAGAAAACCAATCTAGAGTGTTAAAATAATAAAACATTTAACTCCTACTAGTTACATGGATGCCATTGTGTTATTCCATATCTAGTTTTCTGTTTCAAAGGCTTTGGACTTATATATACTACCAAATGTAAAATAGATAGCTAGTGGGAAGCAGCTGCATAGCACAGGGAGATCAGCTCGGTGCTTTGTGACCACCTAGAGGTGTGGGATAGGGAGGGTGGGAGGGAGACGCAAGAGGGAGGAGATCTGGGGATGTATGTATGTGTATAGCTGATTCACCTTGTTATAAAGCAGAAACTAACACACCATTGTGAAGCAATTATACTCCAGTAAAGATGTTAAAAAAAATAAAGTATGAAGGCCTACAATCTTCTCTGTTACAGAAACCAACAGCAAAGAGATGACAAAATGATTTAGTGAAGGTGATCATCCTGAGAAGATAAATAGACTCTAAAATTGTTTTGCTTACAAAATCAATTCAGTTGTCCACAGGCTTCACAGGAGGAAAATCACCTTTGCTGAGGAAAATATTATTTTTGTCTCCAAGAGGAACAAACCAAAACCAGGAAGGAAGGGAGCCTTTTTGAAGTGATGGCATGTCCCTCCGACTAAGAATGAACCTTTACATAGAAATAGGGGACATATACTTATTTTTCTCAGCATTGAATTAAAAACCTTATCATCCTTTATTACTCTCCCAGCTCCGGGGCATTACTCACTTAGGCATACAGGATAGAGAGGCAAAAAGCTGTCTCATACTGTGAGGGCAACAGACGGATGTTCCGATGAATTAAAAACAAAAAACTTTGAAGGTGAGAGAAGAATGGGGGGAAATGGGCAGAAAAAAGTATCAGCTGAGCAAATTATCTTCTGGGTCACGAGTCAGCAGGCTGCTGCAGCTTTCTTCTCTGTGTTGGGTGACCCATGGGAAGAACAATTACTATAGATTTTCTGTGAGGAGCGGACAGAAGTATGAATAGCCTTCTAGCAACTTCTGGGAAAAGGCCAGTTAGAAATGTCTGACTTGTGATGGACAGCCTGACTGGAACCAGTTGCTTCCTTGGAGTGAAGAGTGTCAGAGTAGGAAGTTGGTGGGAAGGGATTAAGAGGATTTGGAAGAGCCAAACCCCTAACTTCAAGTGATCTAATAGAAAAGAATGAATTATTTGAGCCCTAAAACCAGCTGAGGGTTTGATGCAGAAAGTGGGAAGGGAATTGACATCCATAAGCATTCTATTTGGAAGCGTTTTCTCTTAATCTTAGGAATATCAATGTGAGGTAGGTATAGCTACCACTTTTTATAGATGAAGGAACAGATTCAGAAAGGGTAGCCTCTTCCCTGTTGTCACACCACTATTAAGTTATGGAATCAGCTTTTGATCCACCTTTATCTATTCCTCAGTCTGTGTTTTCTCTTCTACACCGGCCATCTCTTGGTTACATTGGGACACCCATAGGAAGCTCCTGGCCAGCTTATCTTTACCAGTTACCACCTTTACTCTTGACTATTTCAAGAATTTCTCTCCTCCTTTCCTGCCTTTATTCTCCATTAACCAGGTACTACAACTCCAGCCTTTGAAAATAACTTTATCGACGTAACAACTCTGAGAGGTTGCTGTTGTTTCCCTCCATATTATAGATAAAGGAAACTTACAGGTTATTGTAATGGCAAAAATGATGTTTGGTATTACTCACTGAACAAAGTGTTCAGGGACAGGTATCAGCTTTTTGGCTTGAGCTAAGTGTCAGAGCAAGGACTAGAACATAGGTGTTTGGACTCTTGTGCAATGATTTTAATGTCCACTAGATGGCATTGTAAAAAATACTGTGCTGTGGCTTCCTCTGGGAGAGCTGCATTTCCTACTCAGCAAATGCGTCACCCTCCAGGGAGGCCTGGGGCACAGTTCTCCTGAGTGGCTGGCATCCCAGCTTTTACTCAGAGCTCTCTGTTCTGATGCATCCCTTTACCCATTGTTGTTGGGAAGCGGATTGCGAATGATTTAGCACTAATGACTCGTCATTAATGAAAATTACCAATGATTAATTTTTAAAACCTCTCCTTGGGAAGTTTACTTCTCCTATGGAGTCTGTTCCCCATGAAAAGTACCCATCTGTCCTGCATAAACCTTCTCAACCCGTGGGGCATGCCCCTGACCTGGATTCATTTTGGAAATTTGGGAAATTGTCCCAAAGTCAATAATTGGATATCTACCCTGCTTTAAGTAAGGAAGATTTACTTCCATGAGCTTTACTCTCCAGACATATGCCCTCTGTCAAGAAGTCAGGTTAACTCTAGAACCAAATGCCAAGTGTGACAGACCCAGGGCTCAGTTAAAACTGTTGCCAACAACAGAATGTAGTAATGATGACTATTTTGTTAGTTCCCAATCATGAGTAAAGAGAGCTCGTGGTATTTTCTGTGATTTCATCTTACCAGTAAAGTCAGCTTTCTCACCTTGGAGACTGCCTTGGATGTTCTTGCTTTACCCTTTTGCCTAGATCAGGGAACAGAATATGCAAATTTCTAAGTCCAGTTCAGATCTTAGCTTAATTATCACTTCTTTCTACACCCTTGTGTTAGGTTAGAACTATTATATTCTCCCATAACAATCTGTATTCTACCTTCCAAGCATTTTGCACATGAATTAATTATCTATAAAGTTTAAAAATGTCTGTTTTCCCCGGTAGATCTGAAGAACCATTAGAGCATTAACCCCTCTTGTCCTGTTCATTGCTGATCTCTTAGAGCCTGGCATATACCTTACTTACAATTAGTGGTTAATAAATGTTTACTGAAACTGAAATGAGCCTTTTCTAGTCAGCTGTCTGGGGAATAAGTATCACTTGAGGAGGTCTATGATATATATATTTACAAGGTACATTTAGTTTTGAAAGATATAGGAGAACCTCATAGGCTCTAGAGAGATATACATTCTCTTGGTAAAGAGATAAGGAAATTGCCTTCTAAACTGTATAGATAAGATCCAAAAGAAAATGCTTATCTTTGTGTTATTTGAACAAAGCACCCAATAAGTGATTATTCGTTAGCACTATTTTATTATTACATTTTTATTTCTTGGGTTCTTGATTACGGTGATGATTAGGCAAATGCCTTCCAAATTCTATTAGAATTGCAGTTTTGGAATGATAAACTTATAAGCTCTTATTCCATCAGAACATTTTTTTCTTGTTCTTTTGTTTTTAATCGATGTATTGTTTGTGATGTCTGCAATAGAGATGAAATGGAGAGAATTTTGGACTGATGTATAACAGAACAAGCACTAGGGTTCTAGTCAGGGATGTAGACTGGCTATGTGATCGTATTGAAGCCATCTGTTTTTTCTGAGCCTCAATTTCCTCATCTGTAAAATGAAGAGTTTTGTTTATATGAGTGGTGTGGCAGGTAGCTTTGGATATGGCTCACAGTCATCTCCACTGCTGGTATTTGCACCTTTGTGTCATCCTCTTGCCTTGAAAGTGGGCTGAATCTAGTGTCTTGCTTATAACCAATGGACTGTGGCAAAGGTGATGGGATGTCACCTTTATGATCAGGTATCAAAAGACTGTGACTTTCATCTTGCCAGCACACTCTCTCTACCTCTGTCTCCCTGGCTTTGATGAAACAAGCTAAAATACTGGAGAGGCCCACAGGGCAAGGAAAATGAGAGAGGCTTCTGGCCAGTATAATTAGTGAGGACCTGAGGGGTTCAGTCCAAATCCTACCAAAAACCATGTGAGTAAACTTGGAAGCGGATCCTTGTCCAGTCAAGTCTGCAGATGAGACCTCAGCCCCATGAACATCTTGATTGCAGTATTGTGAGAGACTCTGAAGCAGAGCGTCCAATCAAGTCATGCCTGAATTCCTGATGCTCAGAAACTGAGTTAAATATTCACTGTTGGAGCTTCTATGTTTAAGACTTCTACATTCCACAGCCCAGGGCCTTCCCCTTTTGGGAGAGTATGACTTAAAAAAAAAAAAAAATTGGGGAGGGAATGTTTTACCCTACAATAGGGAACGAATACTAGTGGTTTTCAAACTGATTGATGAGTTATACGGGTTGTATGGGTGACCACCTGTATAGCCTCCCTGTCCAGAGATCTCTCCCCTCCTCTCACCTATCCACGTACAAATGTGTATAAACATAGTATTTATAAAACTGCTTTCTTTAAGGTTAATAAAATAAAAATTTCTGATATGATATGCAGTTATCAGAGAGAGGCATCAGAGTAATAATGATAGGTGGGGGTTAGAAGAACTGTTTAGAGATGAGTCTTTGGGCAAATCAATTCAAATCCTTTGAAACTTGGTTACTCATTTGGAAAATGAGGAGGCGGAATAGACCTGGGTTCTCAAAGTGTGACGACCACATAGCAGTGTCAACATCATCTAGGAACTTGTTAGAAATGCGAATTCTCAAGCGCCACCATAGACCTATGGAATCAGAAACTCTGGGGTGTGAGGCCCAGCATTTGGGGTTTTAACAGGTCCTCCAGGTGATTGTGATGCATGTGAAAGTTTGAGAACCACAGTTCCACCAACAACTGATGTTAGTAATAACAAGAAATGGTTATTGATCATGTGCCAGGAATTGTAAAGGGAGTTTGTATTCATTAACTCATTTAATCCTCACAATGCCCTGTGAAGCAAATACTTATTCTCATTTCCAGTAAGATATCCAAATATCTTTGCTTCTTAAGGACAGAGCAATTTTTTTTCATCTCTAAACTCGTATAAACCTTGCATAGCATGCATCATTTCTATCTGTGTGTGTGTGTGTGTGTGTGTGTGTGTGTGTGTATGCAGTACTTGGTTAGTGTTTAAACAATGAATAAATGAATGATTTTTTTCCAAAAAAAAAAAAAAAATGGAAGTGGCTTTGGAATTGGGAAACAGGCAGAGGCTGGAAAAATTTTGAGCAGAATAATAGAAAACATATATATTGCCTTGAAGAGACTGTTAGTAGAAATGTGGATGTTAATGACTACTAGTGAGGGTTCAGAAGGAAGTGGGGATTCATAGAGAAAACTTATATCATCTTAGAGAGTACCTAAATCTTCATAAAAACTGTTGGTAGAAATACGGGCATTAAAGGCACTCACGGGGAGGGCTCAAGAGTTAATGAGGGACATGTAAGAACTATGAAAATGTACCCTTGTTATATAATTACAGAAAACTTATTCGATTTGTTTCCTATAATCATGTGGGTAGTAGAACTTATAAGTGAATTTGGATATTTCGCTGAGGGGATTTCCAAGCAAACTGTTGAAGGTTCAGAGTGGTTTCTTCTTGATGCTTATAATAAAATGTGAGAGGAAAGAGATAGGTTGACGGAAGAATTGTTAAACAAAAAGGAACTGGGAATTTGGGAAGTTCTGTGTATCCAGATTGCAAGAGATGCTAAAATAAGGAGATTCACTGTGAGGAAAGTTTGCCCTGGAGAAAAAGCCAATGCTGTGATTGGACAACTTTTTGCTAGAGCTTTAGAAGAAGCAGTCAGAATATCCTGTCACACAGAGGTATCTTGGAAGAGATCAGGCATATGACTCATGGATCTCCTTAGCTATCTGAGCAGAAGCCAGGAATAGAGATGGGATTATCCAGGAAAGATCTGTGAAGGAGCCTCTTATCTAATGGAGTGAATCCACAGGACACACAGGAGATCCACAAAGATCTAGAGAATTTTATAACAAAAGGAACACTTCCAGCTTAGACTGAAAGGGACAGAGAATGCAATGAAAGAAAGCTGTTGGACTACCAAAATTCTACAGCAAGAAACAGGCTGATAAAACCACTCGGCTGCAAACTTATGCTATCCTTCATGAAAATGGAAAGATGACTCAGAGAGGGGAGTCCTGGGCCCAGAAACTAAAGCCTCAAGTCACAGAAGATCATTCCCAGGCCTTGAAACCTACTAGAGTGTGCCCTGCTGGTTTTCTGGTTTGCTTGGGACCAGTGACTCCTTTTCCCTTCCATTTGACCCCTTTTTGAATGTGATTACGATGGATAGCCTATGCCTGTACTACCATTACATATGGGGAGCAAATATCTTGTTTTCTAGTTTCACAGGTCCACAGATGATGAGAAATATTGCCCCAGAATAGATTACATGAATCTTACCCATACCTGATTCAGATAATTTTGCTGCTGAAATTTGGGACTTTGGAACTGATCAAGTTAGGTTGAGATTTTTTTTTTTTTAGAGTTGATGTAATGGGTGAGACTTTGGGGGATGTTGGGCTATGGTGAATGTATTTTGTATGTGGGATGGATATGAATCTTTGGGGACCAGGGGGAAAATTGTACTAGAAAGAATTAGTCCACGCCCTAATCTCCCAAGCCTGTGAATGTGTTATCTTATATGGCAAAAGAGACTCTACAAATGTGATTCATTTAAGGATCTTGAGATGGAGAAATTATCCTGTATCATCTCGGTAGATCCAGTGTAATCACAAATGTTCTTATAAGAGGAAGGCAGGAAAGTCAGAGACAGAGGAAGGAGATGTGATTATAGATGCAAGGGGTCAGAATCAGAGATTTAAAGGTAGTACAGGGCTGGCTTTGAAGATGGAGGAAGGGGCCGTGCGCCAAAAGAATGCAGGTGGCCAGTAGCAGCTGGTAAAGACAAGAGAACAGCGCCTTTTGAGTGAATACTGCCCTGCTGACATTTTGATTTCATCCCAGTGAAACTTACTTTGTACTTCTAACCTGCACAACTGAAAGATAATAAATTTGTACTGTTTTAAGCTACCAAGTTTGTTGTAACTTGTTGTAGCAGCATAGGAAACAAATACGTGTCTTATTTATAGCAGGGTATGGCTCCTAATCCCAAATGTAAACCTATCTGGTAATCTGGGTCTTGGCTTGAAACTTGGGCCTAAGAGGAAGCCTCTTTTCAAGGCGAATTTCCTATTAGCTGCCCAAGACTGGGTCAATGAGAGTTCCATGTGTATATGAGATAAGAGAGGGGAGAGAGAGACAGAGAGACAGAGAGGCAGAGAGGCAGAGAGAGAGAGAGAGAGAGAAGCATTCTGCCATATAGGCTTATCTTTAACTTCTGCTACATGGAAACAAAGAGAATGAGGGAGTCACACTTGCAAGTTCATGAATTTCTAACCTATACTGAGACAATGACTGCAATAATAGAGCCCAATCAGAGTTCTAAATTCTGGTCTAGTCAGATTAGTGCTTAAAATAATAGTTAAACGCCTTGGATTTGGAGTCAGGCTACCTAGGTTTGGACCCCAACTCACCACTGTGACCTAGAGCAGGATGCTTTTAACTTCATTGTGCCCCATTTTCCTCATTTGCAAAATCACAATAGTAAGTGTACCCTCCTCACAAGATAATCGTGAGAAAAGATGTACAATGAGATTGGAACAGTATCTAGCACTGTTGTGGAGGAGAGGAGAGGATAGAAAGGAGTGTACACACACATACATACATATACACACACACACTTTACAATAGTTCTGATAATGTGCAACATGTTGCTGAGCTCAGAGTAAGTTCTAACTGTATACTTATTTACTGAGACGTTTGAGAGCACCAAGTATCCTGTGTTTACCTTTAGTTGACAAAGAGACCAGACCTGGAAAGGATGTGGAGGCAAACCCAAATAACCCAGCTAACTCAAAAGATCCAAGGGGGCTTCCCTGGTGACGCAGTGGTTGAGAGTCCGCCTTACGATGCAGGGGATGCGGGTTCGTGCCCCCGTCCGGGAAGATCCCACATGCCGCGGAGCGGCTGGGCCTGTGAGCCATGGCCGCTGAGCCTGCGCATCCGGAGCCTGTGTTCCGCGATGGGAGAGGCCACAGCAGTGAGAGGCCCGCGTACCAAAAAATAAAAATAAAAAAATAATTCAAATCTTTGCTTATACCCTTGAGATATGAATTTATTTCTGTAAAATAATTTCTCTCCCAGGGCCACTCTCCAGAGAAAATGAATAAATGTCATATTAGATTCTTCCATAGTTGAAGTCTGCAAATCAAAGTCAATAGGAACCAAGAGACTGAGATCAAGTCCAGCCGCATAGGTAAGCAAATTTGGTGCTACCTTCCTAATATTAATTTAAGAGGCAAGGAGACTATTTTATGCTAGTATAATCAGGAGTCCACAAATTCTGCCTTAGTGCATCCAAGCCTCCTGCTTCTGAGGCCACTAGATACTTGAAAGAAAATGCGAGAGGAAGCAGAGTAATACTACTATTAGCAGAGACTTCTGCTTGAAATTCCAGCGCAAAATAGCAGTACACTGGGGTGAACCACATGGAAAACTTTGTAAGACACCAGAAGCAGCCTATATATATATCAGTAGCTTAGATCCAAAGCAGGCCAAACAGCTTTATATGTTTATTAAGGTCAGCCTGGATGGGAGATCTTCCCCTGATGGTGTGGAAAGACCAATTCAGATTTTACCCAGTGCCAGGGAGAAAGTGCTGGTGGGTCCAGGCATGAATGAGGAGAGAATATTCACAAAGGAGAGAAAGAAGGTTGCACAGAGCAGCCCTGGGCCTTTACCCTCCTGGCCTGGTTAAACAAAGGGGGAAAAATTGCAGTCACAAAAGCAGTAAACGTTATTCCATCTGATACTCTACTCCTAGAAAATGTGACTAACTCATTTTCCTTGAAATTAACCACCTGTTGAACTCCCCCTACTCTTTGGTGAATGGGATTTCTTGCCTTTCTTCCTGGCTCATCCTTAGGGAAGAGTAAGGCCTAAGGGTGGCATGAGAACCTTCTTTTCTACTAGAGGATCGTCATTTTAAGGCTGGTTAATTGGTACTGTTTATTGATAAAGGGAACAGGGGAAGGAATTCTATTTGGAGTGAGGGGTTGGCATATTAGACAATGTCTATACACAAGATGACGTTGCACACTCAAATTGAATGAGTTTTTCAAGTGAGTGGACAGGTTTTAAAAGAACATGAGAGCTATTACCACTTCTTGTCCTGAAGAGTCAACAGGAGAAAATAGTTAATGGAACCCAAAGAGGGTGGTTGTCTCTATGGAGAAAGCAGCCTGAAGAAAGCTATGGCTTTAGGCCACAGTCAACCCTGGTAACTCAGCAGGTAGGGCACTGGGGGAATACATACTGAAACTTCACTCTTCTCCCACCCTTGAATCTTTTGTTGATGTTTCTATTGGCCAAGAACAAAAAACCCTGTTCATGAAGTTCACATAAGTAAACCTTCCTGGGCACAAACTGAACTGGAGAAAGGTAGAGGGAGGTTCTGGAGGGAAAACCAGAAGTTTCCAACACAGGATAGATTGTGAATTCAGTGCTGAGTGAGCTAATAGTTGGGCTTGAGGGAGGAGATGGTTCTTAGCTTATAAAAAGAGTGGGCCTTGTGGTAGAGATTTGGGATACAAGTTATGGAATGTTTAATCTGGAAGAAAAGACAGAATTTTTACTTAATATTTATTATGTACCAGGCACAGTGCTAGGCATTTTTGTATGTTACCGTGTTTATTCTTTACAAGTAACTCTGTAAAAGAAGTATAAGCATTCTGAGAGGTTTGCTAGTTCATGGGTCTTGAACTGGCAGCTCAAGGGCTGAGCATCTGTATTTTCTTTGGCCTGCTTAATGCTGTAGAAGTCAGAAGATTTCACATAAAAATTCAGGTTTCTGTTTTCTCTGGAAAAATCAGAAGCTCTGGCAGCAGCAAGCTTACATTCCTGCAAGCTAGAATTGAGTGGTAACTTTCATCTTTAGACTGGACACGAACTTTGACACACTCCCCACCACTCTCTATTGTGTTGTAACTTCCAGATTAATTGATCGAAATTATTTGCCAAGTTATTTTAATTTGCAACCCTTATCTACTCCCTCCTGCTTTGCAGATGAATAAATTAAGGCATGGAGAAATTGGATGACTTGTTCAAAATTTCACAGCTAGTTAATGCCAAAGTCAGCCCTAGAACTTAGGTCTTAGGCTTCTGCATCAGGCTATCTGTGAAATCTAGAAGTGGATTACTGTACATTTTACAGTAATCAAGGCAGTGTGGTGCTGACTTAAAATTAGACAAATACATCATCAGAACAAAGTACAATCCAGAAATAAACCCACACACATATAAGGTCAACTGATTTTCAAGAAAGGTGCCAAGGCAATTCAATGGGGAGAGGAAAACCTTTTCAACAAATGGTACGTGAACAACTGGGCTAAACACATGGAAAAAAGTAACGTCTACCACCTCCTCTCGTTATACATACAAATTAATTCAATGGATCATGAGTTATAAAAGCTAAAATTATAAAGCTTCTAGAAGAAAACATTGGAGCATGTCTTTGTGACTTGAAAAAAGCAAATATTTCTTGGAGAGGACACAAAATGCACTAGCCTTAAAATAAAACAAGTATTTAAAGGAATGGATGCACGTTTTATATGGGATAATGTGGAGAGGGTCAGGAGTGCTTAGTATGGGAGAATAAGAGTAGAGACCTTGAAGAAGCAGCTGCAAGAGATAAATAAGAGGTGTTGGCAGAAATACGGTAAGAGGGTGGAATATTATGAATCTTTCCCAGGGTTCTAACAGCCTATTTAATTTGGGTCTATAGAGTTTATTTGGGAACTTACTAAATGCCTCTTCTCTTAGTAGGCACCAGTAAACTAATAATTCAAATTGCTGAAGCTCTTTCTTTTTGAAATTTTAAGCCGTCTCCAAAGCTTCGTTTAGTCCTCTGTTGATGACATGCTCTGAAATTTAATATTTTTATCCCTAGTCGGAGTCATACCAGGGTTTCTAGCCTTGGCCGTCGGACTCTGTTAAGGCAATAGCTCCACACAGCGTTGGTTTGAAACAACCCTATGTTTATGATGCAGTGAGACCTGGACTCAAAAATACATGTAGTCCTTTCTCCTGATTGAGTCAATTTGTAGGGTGCAAAAAAGGTGAATATGACGTTGAATAAGGTTGATTTTCGTTTCCCCTCGCCTGTTGGACACCAGGTCTCTTCATCTGGGTTAAGCAGACATTTGGTTTCCTTATGGTGAAAGTTCCCTCTCTTCCCTCCTAAAATATTGTATTCTTGCTTTTAGTGAATTATTGTATTCTTGATTCCTTTGGGGCAGGGATTCATTTTTCTGTGTCATATACGAAGCTAAGAGTATAGCTCTTGTTTTTGGAGTATGGTACTCAGCTTCCGAAAAAGTGTATTAATGAAAACTTCTTTATTTTTTGTTCTCCTGTTGCTTCTAGAATATACTGGTATTTTTCAATAGAACAAATCTATCATTTCTACTTATCAGTTATCTTCTGTTTTCTTAATATAGTCTCTTGTTCTGATCCTAAATTTGCTCTCGCTCTCCTCTACTCTTTATATGTTATCATTTCTGTGTTTATAATGCCCTGAAGAGCTTTTCCATGCCTTTTATGCCCTGAAGATTAATGGATATTTGAATTTGGACAGCAAGATGACGATCACCATCTAATCTCCTTTTCAACTTCATTTCCTTTTTAAATTACTTCTTTGAGGATGAAACTTACCTTAGTTCCTTGAATAAACTGGAACAGACAAATGGGAGTTCAGCTCCTTGGGGAAAAGAACACAGACACACAGAACAGCGCCCCTGGGAGATGCTCCTACACAGCCTCATGCACAACTCACCTGGTGTCTTCACAAAATGGATCAAAGTCATAGTCATGTAAAATATGTCTTCTGATGAAGAACTTAGAAGGTATAAAACCAGCTGTATGCTGTTAGCCTTGTCACACTACAGGACAGATTGGAGAAAACATGCACTGTACAGGCAACGATTATGGATCCAACATAGTGATATTTAAATGCCAGAACTTTCTATGGAATGGGCTTTTCTGTCTGTTGAGGCTTGTGTCTTCTATTTGAGCCCTTCTACAGATGTCACAGAAAATGCAGATGGCAGTTAGGACAAATTGTAATGCTTTGCAAACAAAAGGAGACCAACCAGCACATATAGCTGCTACCTACTCTCAGAACTTCTCCAGGCCCTGTCCTCCCTCATCAGAATTGGACTGGTTTTCCTGAGACACATTTTGTTGTTCCCTCATCTTGATAAGGTGATAGTCTAGGCTTCCTTTTTATTTTACATTTATAAATATTAAAGCACAAATAGCATGTCACAGACAATTTGGAAAA
This sequence comes from Monodon monoceros, assembly GCF_005190385.1. NCBI lineage: Eukaryota > Metazoa > Chordata > Mammalia > Artiodactyla > Monodontidae > Monodon > Monodon monoceros. The sequence continues at coordinate 79,660,822 of NW_021703784.1, read as the reverse complement.
CAAAATGATTAATAAGCAAAAAATATTATCAATGAATTTTCATCGTGTTACAGGCTCTGTAATACTGGGCACTTTAGACACATTTTGCCATTTTGTCATGACAACTACTGTGAGGTTTGGCACTATCCTTGTTTTATTGTTGGGACTGAGAAAATCAAATGACACGAATAAGATCTGCCACTGATCAAGTGCGGAGCTGGCATCGAAAACAAGTCTGTTGGACACTGCAGCACAGGTCCTGTCTGCTCTTGCTAAGCCTCGGGACTTGTTGGTCCAAAAGTAAGTAAATATCCCGACTTGAGCCAAGGTCTGTGCTAAGGAGTGAGGACAGTTAGATATATGACGCTGACTTTCTAAGAGTTGCAGCAAGGATGCATTTAACTTTCCTGAGCATGGAATGATAATACGATGGAAGGAAAGTTTGGGGAAGATGAATGTCCCACCATTTTGCAGGAAAAACTGGGGGAGGGGTGACTAGAGGCAAGGGCCCTGGGCTGGGAGGCCGTTGTTGTGATCCAGATGTGATAAGGGTCTCAGCTAAGCATTTTCTCACCTTCTGCAGTTTTCACTTTCTCTTTAGAGGTCACTGCAATTTTCACAAGGATAATATTGCTCTAAGACATACCATTTTGGATCTACTTTGGTTCTAATTTCTTTTTTTCCGAATATGTTCTCTGGCCTCAGGGTGACTACAGGTGAAATACAGTCCGTTAGCCCCCTTTTTTTATTGCCTGATCCCAGTCATCCTTTAAGCTTGTTCAGTTCACTAATTAGAGCACAGGAGACACCTTGTTTTCGTAGGCTGATCCCCCGGTCCTTAGCCTGATAAGCCCCTTGCAGTTGGAGTTGGAGGTGTTTGGGGATAGCTAAAGAAGGTTATTTCTGTTCAGGCTGAGACCTGGCATTTATCCTGCCTTGGAAATTGTGAAACAGAACTCAGTTTCTTTCACTGGGAGGCTTTTCTCCAGCAGCCTCTCTGCCATTCCCAGCCACTCTGCCCAGCATCACTGTACAGCGTCAACCAGATGCCTCTAGGAGCTCAGGTCTGCAGCAGGCTGGCAGCATCATCTCCTTTCTTCTCTCCTTCCCAGGCTATAATTCAGGAGTCCCATTTACCTGTAGAGAATGGTGGGTAGTATGTCAGCTGTTGGCCTGAAGCTATACTTCTTCTGTCTGATAAAATCGGTACTCATTATTTACTGTTCTGTTTAGCTGAGTATCATGTGGAAACTTTGAGATGTTGTGGAGAATCAGCCAAGTCTTAAAATACCTAAGAGATGCAGATCCTCCACGGCTGTTTCTTAGCCTCGAGTTGGTTAGAACCCAGGGACCCAAATGTCTGTGTCTCAGAGTAAACTTAAATATTAAGTTCAAAATGTCCTATAAATGTGGTAAAGTATGAAGGTCAAGTCAGATTGTGCATCTCCTCTTTGCACTTACAGCTTTCTTTTTCTACCACTGTAACTCCTGTTTTATTGAGGTGGAATTAGATACATTTAAGTAAGGATCAGGGAAATTTGAAGAGGAAAACAGTATCCCTTTAAAATGGATTTGGAAAAGCAAATCAAGCCATTACTTTTTCCCGTACTCAGGCATTTAGAACCTGAGGAAACTCAAAAGCCTCTATTTTATGCAGGTAGCTTCTCCTCACCTTCAGGGATTGGTTGTCGCCCCATATGACTTCCCTCTGGAATCATTATAGAGTTCCCTGCAAGTGTGGGAACAAGGGGCAATGCCCTAATTTATCAAATCCTGGAGACACTGAAAAAATTACATATTTGACAGTTCCTTGCCCATTACATTATGAACTAAGACAGTGAAGCTAGCTCCCTCTAGAGGTGGCCTCTTGCAAATGTTGAGCAGCGCAGTGAACTGGAGATTGGAAACTACTCGAATCGGAGCCTCTGAAGGCAGAGTCCTCATCCCCAACTCCTCTGGGGATCCCACGGGGGTGTCTGATGGGCATGGATTCAAAAATCAAGTCATCAGGGAGAAGGAGAAGTAAAGCCAAAAGAAAAATAAGACAGATATGCATAGTCAGCCCATTGCAACGCTTAAGGAAAAAATACCACTCATTCCCCCACCAGATTCTAGGGTCAGGTTTCCTCTCCTCTGTATGCAAAATTTACCCCAGGGGTAGGAATTAAGTAGAAGCTTTTGGAAAACAGTCATGTTGTCCTAATGGAAGTTTCTGTTGTTATTTGCTTTAAAATATGATTTCACTTCTTATCAGTAAGGAACTTTAGAAAGTCCCCTCCATCAGGTGGCTCATTTGGTCTACTTCTGGCCTCCAAGAAACCCAGAGTCAGATCACGGCCACTTACCCTATACTGGGGCTCCAACTGGGGTAGCAGGTAGGTTTCATTTTATTTTTTGACTCTGATTGACTGGAAGTGGCTACCTGATATGATATTGGGAGAAAAATTCTGAAGCTACATCGAGGCTCAGAGAGGATGAATTCCATAATTTTTATGAAATGTCTGCCATAGGCGCAGGTAGGGGTAGTGGAAGCATAGCTTTGCCATCCTAGAGCATCTTGTCTCTCTTTGAAGTGACCTGTAGTGCATGCTACATCTAGTTCCACATCCAGATTCTTCATTTTGTTTGTTCACTAAACTTACTGGGAATCCCCCCAGCCAAATAGTGCTTATTATGTATCAGGCACTGATCTAAGGTTTTATATACATTAACTCTTCACCACAACCCTGTGAGGTTTGTTTATTACCTCTGTTTTGAAGGTGAGGAAACTGAGGCACAGAAAAGTTAAGAAAATTGCCTGAGATCACAATCAGTGAGTGGCACACTCAAAATTTAAACCCAGGTAGTGTGGATCTAGAGTTCCTGCATGTAACCGCTATGCTATACTGCTTCTCTAATTAGGGCAGTAGGTATTCTGATCTCTCCAAGAGACCTATCTCCTCACACAAACTTCAAAGAGCCAACCTTGATAACTCTCTTAGTCTCTCTTTTTCTTTTCTTCCCTCCCTCCCTTTTCTTGTTAGAGATAAGCAAAAAGACACAAAGTGCATCGTCTCAATAATTGATTTCATTTTTTCCTATTAGAATTCCATTAACACTACTTTCTAAGGCTCATGTTGTTTTAATACTAAAGTACTTAATAATATGTTTATAAATTATATGAGTGAAAGAGGAAATGGTCTAGAAATTATGGATTCAGAATCCTGGGTAGAAAGAGAAGAAAAAAAGAGTAAGGTGAAATATCAGAGGCAAAGCAAAGTAATTGGGGAAAGAGAAAAATATTATCATTTCTGGAATTGGAAAAGGTAGGACATAATATTAATTAATTCAGCAATCAAGTATTTTGTGTCTACTATGTATCAGGCAATAGAGCTGAGCCCTGGAAATAAGAAAGGTGATTAAGACACAGTCCCTTATTCTAAGAGTTTTACATTTATCACAGGGAAATATATATGTGGAAACAAACTAAACTTTATGAGTTAGACTCTTAGTCCTGACTTCTCTCTACCCACTGACCACTCTTCCCTGGGAGGAGTGACTTTTTCATTTGAAATTGCATGTATGTGGCTTAGCCCTTTCTAGGATCTTCTTGGCATTTGTCTGCCTGAAAAGAGCATGCATTTGATCTTCTCTGTGGGCCATGTCTAGGTTTACTGGGGTAGGACCTGCCCTGTGAACTAGGCCTGTAGTTCCCAGCTCTTCCCATGACTAATTGTGAGAGATGACTTCTTGGGTGCAGTATTAATAAGACCATTTTTTGCCACACACCTAAGCCACATGTTCCTAACCAACTTTAAATAGTAACAAAGCTAATATTTTGGTCACCATCTGTTGAACTATTTCTAACTTTCAATTCTGTCCAAACTCAGAGAGGGCTATTTCTTAGACATTCTCAAGCCTGAACAGTTCACGTAATGCTCCTGGGATTCAATGAACCTCAGCAGTCCCTCGACTCCTTCTTTATAAAAATGGGTTGAGGAGATTGATCCAATCCTGGCCCAGAACTATCCTCATTGGCAAAGGGAAATGAGTAATAGTTGTGATTAGTGGACTGATTGGCAATCATTATCAGGATTACCAGAAATTCATCTGGAATATTTTGTAAAACCTAAAAATATATCTCTAACATGTGTTTCACTGTTTTTAGTGGCTTGTCAACGCCCTAGAAACTGAGGTTCTAGCTGACAAAACTCTGAGGGTGAGTGTGCACTGAATTAGGGTAACACCCAGAGAGTAGATACCAGGATACTTCATGGGGGAGGGAAGGGCCGTCATGGCTTTTCTCAATGACTTGCCTCCTCCTTGTAGGCTCACTTGTCATTCCGAGAAGCACTTTGGGCATCATTACCACTGAGAAGTCCTCCCTGCCCCCACCCCCCTTTTATTTCACAGCACTCTGTGATATAGTGCTATGGCACAGTATCAGAATTGTGTGTTTTCTTATCTACATTACTGGAGGGTAAACTCCCTAAGGGCAGGAACTGTGACATATTTACCTTTGGGTTGGCCCTCAAGATATAATTGTGGAAAGAAAGGAAGGGTTATGCAACGTTTGAAGCTTCCTGAACCAGGATGGAAGGGGGTATCTAAAGGAGGTAGGAGCAGGAAAAGATAACCAGAACTTTGGGAAATAGACTTCAAAAGACAAAGGATAAAATTTATGGGCAGCTGTATGGGATGGAATCAAAATCTAATTGATTTTCTTTTCCAGTTTGGTTCTGGCATTTGGTGTATTGAATACAATCTTACAGAAAGAAGACCGTGGCTGGTGAGAATAAGTTAAAAACCCTGAGTGGTTATTAACTGACGCAATTCCAGCAAGACTATTAACAGTGATGAAGCCAGGTGACTAAACATACCAAACAAGAGCCTCCAAGAACACTTGCTACAGGTTTAGATAGGGGGACATGGCTGTGGGATGCTGGGAACTTGAAAAAGTTTTGGAGGGTGGATATCAGACAGAGAGAGGAGATGAAAAACAGGGTTTCTTAGCATGAAGAAAACAGGGCTGGATAGTAAATCAGTAATGACTCTAAGATACATGAAGTTTTATTCTGTGAGACTGCAGTTTGAATCCATGAAGTATACAAGGCTTGATATGTTACTCTACATACAATTCTCAACATTCACCCTTGAGAGGGTTTAAGTCAAGTATTTTCACATCTATTTTGTAATACACATTATTGACTAAGCCAAAGAAGGCAGAGGAAGGAAACATGTGGTGTATGGAATTTGATTTTGCATGGAGCAGTTGAGATGATTGGTTGACTTGGCTGATTAGGGAAAGGACTTAATTTAGCTTGGCTGCTGGGCTGTGACCCAGACAGAAGGTAAATGTTTGATGCAGGTGGTAAAACGGATTAAATGATTATAAAGACTTAAAAAAAAATCACTCAAAATGAAAATGAAAAAAAAAACATAACTGGACAGTGAAAAGGTAAAAGCAATGAAAATTAAAAAAAAAAAACCCACAGAAGGCAGTATTATTGACATCCAAAGGGCAACATATTTTAGAAATTAATGTTTTTAATGGTCATCAGTAGTTGCTTATGATGTTATAGATAGCATAAGTTATTAAACCTTCACATCTTGAGAATTATTCCCTCCCTCCTCCAAATCAATAATTTCACTAGGGACTTCCCTGGTGGCGCAGTGGTTAAGAATCCGCCTGCCAATGCAGGGGACACGGGTTTGAGCTCTGGTCTGGGAACATCCCGCATGCCGTGGAGCAACTAAGCCCCTGCGCCACAGCTACTGAGCCTGTGCTCTAGAGCCTGCGAGCCACAACTACTGAGCCCACGTGCCACAACTACAGAAGCCCACATGCCTAGAGCCCGTGCTCTGCAACAAGAGAAGCCACTGCAGTGAGAAGCCCAGGCACCGCAATGAAGAGCAGCCCCCGTTCACCGCAACTAGAGAAAGCCCGCGCATAGCCAAGAATTAAAAATAAATAAATAAATAAATAATTTCACTAACTCCAAAGTCCAATTATCAGGAAGTTGAGGCCTCACTCCCAGTTTTACTTACTTATGGCCTTGAGCAGCCATTATTTCTTTGGGTATAGATTGCTGAGGCCTTTCTTTCATCCCTCTGACAATGCTCCCTCGTCACTGTCTCAGCCTGCTTCCTAATAGTCAGCATTTATTGCATGTGTAGAATATATAGACCTGTGCTAAGCACTTGTGCTCATGAGCACTTTAGTCCTAATTTGTCCTATTGTTAATGTATTTTACAGATTCAGGAAAGTGAAGCTCAGAGAGGCTAAGAATTCATTCAAGGAGACAAACATATCAAAGAGCTGAGCTGGATTCAAACGTGAATCTATTGGGTCCAGAATCTGTAGTCCTAAACACCAAATTATGCCACTGACATACTTGACCTCACGGCAACACTTAGTCTGGTTAGTTTATCTGACTGCTTTCATCCCACCATAACTAGATTCTGGGGTAGCCAAAGGAGATGTACAGGCACTGATAGTGTCTGTTGTGCCAAGCGTCTGGACCAACACTTGGCATTATCAGAGTTTTTATGTCTTGCCAGTCTATTGGGTGTAAAACAATATCTTACTGTGGTTTTAATTTTCATTTCTCTGATTACTGATGAAGGTAAGATCTCTGGATATATTTGTTGGCTATTTGTGTTTCATGGGAAAGGCCTATTCTTGTCTTTTGCCCACTTTTTTTTTTTTTTTTTGTAGTACGCAGGCCTCTCACTGCTGTGGCCTCTCCCGTTGCGGAGCACAGGCTCCGGACACGCAGGCTCAGCGGCCATGGCTCACGGGCCCAGCCGCTTCGCGGCATGTGGGATCCTCCTGGACCGGGGCATGAACCCGTGTCCCCTGCATTGGCAGGTGGACTCTCAACCACTGTGCCACCAGGGAAGCCCTTGCCCACATTTTATTAAGTTGTTTTTAGATTTTTCTTATTCATTTGTAGGAATTCTTTATATATTCTGGGTATATGGTAGAGAAAGGCTAGCTGTTGATTATTGATCAAACCTATTTCCCTTCCATTCTGGGCACACATCTAGATTATTTTCATCCTTCCTTGCAGTTAGATGAGGTTATATGACTGACTTCTGATGAGTGGAATATAAGAAGAAGCAAGGCACATCAATTTTCAGACCCCTTCCAGAAAAGCCTTCCCTGTGCTCTGCTATCCTTTTCCTTCCCCCATCTGCCAATTACCTACTAATGATCAGGGAGATCTTGGAAGCCAAGCACTGAAGATAGTAGAGCCTCCTCTAGCCCAGAGTCCTGAATTACTGAATTAAGGAAAGCCATCTCAAGCACAGACTGGAATTTACATGAGTAAGAAATTAACTGCTTTTGTGTTATAGCACCTTGATTTCAAGATTTACCAGTTAAAGTAGTAGCTGACCTTCATAGAGGATAAATTGTCTTTTTCAAGTTACATGAGGTACACATATCCTGGATGTGGCTTATGTATATGGCAAAAATGGACTTACTAATATTGCACCTAAAAAGTCACCGTATCTACTCAGTCCTGGACAGAGCTGGAAAACTACAGGCCTAATTTATAGGGGCAGGGCTCGCCCCAATAAACCTTCCTGGCCCAGAGTGCAGATCAGAATGCATGGTTTTCCAGACAGACACATGCCAAGAAGATCCTAGAAAGAGCTAAACCACACAGATGCAGTTCCAAATCGAAAAGTCAGTGGGTGGAAGTCAGGACCAGAAGTGTAGCTGTTGGGGATCTGTCTTCTTAGAACATAGAACCTGGAAACGAGTCCCTCTCATGAATCACAGATCTTGTAGTGCTGCCAGGTGCCACTATGGTTGTGGAGAATATGCTTGACCAAGTAGCTAGTGGAAGTTCAACTTCTCATTTTAAAAAGTTCTTGATTAACTCTTTATTATCCTTCATCCTCAAAAGGGAGGGAAAATGCTGATGGCCTGCAATTCAAGGCTGGATATTTGGAATATAGAAGTAGAAGAGGCCTGCCTGAGGGATGGGAGAGGGTCCCGCTTAGCAAGTATTGTAATGAAGATAGTTACCTGAAAATACAAGGTACCTTTACATTGATGAAATTTTAGGGGAATCTGAGCCTACATCGTTTTAATTAAGCTGAGTTCTCTACTAAGTAATTCTTTCTGAGGTTGTCTAAAGCATTTAAGGATCAACAAAGAAAGGAAAGTAAAAACCTATTACTTTTGAGAACAGGGCATTATGAAACTAAGGTCATTAATGACAGTAGTAGTTGAGAGTACAAGTTTTGAACTCACACATAACTGGGTTAAAATTCCAATTTTGTCACTTACTAGTTGTGTGACCTTTGGAAAGTTACTTAATTTCTTTCAGCATCAGTTTCCATATCTGTAGAACAAGAATAACATGGCATGTACATGATGCAATTATTGTAAGACTCAAATAAGATTTTAAAAGTACAGTGCACTTAGCACAGTATCTAGACATGGTAGGGACTTAATAAATGGTGGCTACTATTACTTTCAGTCACAGGTCAGCTTAAATGAGATAATATATGTGAAAAATACTTTGTAAACTTGAATAATATGGCTCTGTGCCCCTGGAACACATTTTCCTGCCTCTATGAAAGCACTTTTCACTCTTTCACGTTTAAGTTGTTAGAATGGCTTTGCTTTACCAGCCAGCAGGGCATGAGACTCTGATGCAGACTGTGATACAAGGGGAAAAGCAGGTTTAAGCAGTACTCGACTATGGGGCGGGGTCCACAAGGACCATGGAGGACAACTAGGGGAGAGGAGCAGATGGGGGTGAAAATAGGCACGAGTACTAATGATGCTATGTAAGTGATTGCATTCCAGAATGATTTGGTGTTGCCTTTGGTATGGACCACAAAGAACTGACAGAGATTTTGAGCCATCAATGCAAAGAGTTCAGATCCCTAATTTTGGGCATGAACAGAAAAGGAACTCTACTACACACCTTTGTCTACTTGTTTCCTTCTAACACCACACATTCACATAGAGGTGTCTAGTGTTCAGCTAGGGCCTGAATTGGGGCCATGATTATAAATATTATTCTTTATTCTATCCCTAGCATCCAGCCCAGTACCAAGGAAATCGTGAGCCAACAGTACATGCTAATTGAACATATTAATTTAAACATGTAAATGTCATGTGTTCACTTTGGTTAGACCCCTTGTTTCTTAGACACCCCTAGAGCAGCCCTGAATTGCCAGGGGAAGGGCAACAGAGAATAGCATAAGACCACAGGGACCTGCCACTTTAACAGTCCAATGACCAAGGGTTAGGTGCATGCCATGGTGAGAAAAAGAGCTATTCTAAAATTGAATTGGCTACCATACAAGAAAGCGAGGTGCAGACAGAGAGTGGAAGGGCAGTGGAGATAGGATGGACATCAAGCAGAAGCTCATGACCATCTGAGGGCAATGCAGTAGATCGCCCTTAATCTTTTAAGTGTTTTTGTACAAAAAAAAAATGGTTTTTTTGTACTTTTAAAATACCAGAGCATGGGGGAGGGATGCAAACAAATAACAAAAAAGATGCTTTTATAACATGATTTTCCCTGTTTAGAAAGGAAAAAAAATATCATTCCAATAGTATTTAAAAGTCCAAAGATGAAATAATTTCATTTTCTTCTCTAAAGGCTAAAAAGCCCCCTGCCTGTTGATTCCGTCCTCTTGTATCCAGTGGAGCCATATTCCTCTTCAGTGGCCCACATTTGGCTAAATCAGACCTGCCTGTAGATGGGATTAAAAAAAAAAACAAAACTCATTCCTTGGCCCTTTTCCCAGAATTTTTGATTTAATACAACTGAATTGGGTTCAGGCATCTGTGAGTTTTAATTGACATACAATAAAGGCACCCATTTAACATGCAGTTTGCTGAGTCTTGACGTGCTTATATCCATCACAATCAAGACAAAACATTTACACAACTCTAAAAATTTACCTTGCAATCTCTGTGGTCAATTTTCCCCCTCCCAGTTCCAGAGCTCCACTGATCTGCTTTTTGTCACTATAAATGAATGTTGCTTGCTCTAGAATTTGATATATAGCATCTATAGTATGAACTGTTATGAGTCTAGCTTCTTTCCTTTAGCATAATGTTTTTGAGGTTCGTTATTTTTCCAGGTGTATCAGTAGTTTATTCTCTTTATTGCTGTGCAATATTCTGTTGTATGGGTATTCCACAATTTCCTTACACATTCACTCTTTGATGGGTATATGGGTTTTTGAATTTTTGCCTATTACAAATAAAACTTTCATGAACATTTATATGCAAATCTTTGTGTGGACATTTTCATTTCACTTGGTTAAATATTTAGGAGTGGAATTGTCGCATTATATGGTAATATCTATTTAACTTTTAAAACCATCATGTTGTTTTCCAAAGTAGTTATACCAGTTTCCAATTCCTGCCAACGATGTGTGACAGTTCCAGTTGCTCCGCGTTCTTGACGTTACTTGGCCTTGTCAGTCTTTCTAATGTTATCTATTCAAGTAAGTGTGTAGTAGAGTCTTACTGTGGTTTTAATTTGTTTTCCTTATGACTAATGATGTTGGTTTGAACATCTTTTTATGTGCTTATTGGCCATTTGTATATCGTCTTATCCGATGTGTCTGTTTAGTCTTTTGCCCATTTTTTATTAAGTTGTCTTCCTGTTAAGTTTTAAAAGTTCTTTATATATTCTGTATACAAATCCTTTGTCAGGTGTAGGTATTGTTAATATTTATCCCAGTCAGTGTCTTGCCTTTTAAACTTTCTTAACAGATTCTGTTATGGGTTGAATCACTTCCTCCCAATATTTATATCTTGAAGCTAACCCTCAGTACCTCAGAGTGTGACACTATTTAGAAACAGGATCTTTAAATAGGAGATTAAGTTAAAATGAAGGCTTTATAGTGGTTCCTAATAGAATCTGACTGGTGTCTTTATAAAAAGAGGGAATTTGGACATGCAAAGAGACACCGGGGGTATGTGAACATGAAAGAAAGACCATGTGAGGACACAGCAAGAAGGTGGCCATCTGCCGGTCAAGGACAGAGTTCTCAGGAGAAACCAAAAATGCCAACACACTGAACTTGGTCTTCTAACTTCCAGAAAAAATAAATTTCTGTTGTTTTAGCCACCTAGTCTATGGTATTTTGTCATGACAGTCCTAATGAACTAATATAGTATCTTTCAAAGAGTAAATGTTTTTTATTTTAATGAAGTCCAATTTATCACTTTTTTTCTTTATGGTTTGTGTTTGTTGTGCTCTATCTGTGAACTCTTTTCCTACCCAAAATTTGCAAAGATTTTCTCTTGTGTTGCTTTCTAAAAGTTTCATAGTTTAGCTTCTGCAGTTTAGGTTCATAATCCATTTACAGTTAATTTTAGTATATGGTGTGAGGTAAAGTTGGAGGTTATTTTCTGTTTCAAATAGATATACAGTTGTTTCAGCACCATCTGTTGTAAAGACTACCCTTTTCCTGTTCAGTTACTTAGGAAATCAATTGACAATACACGTGTCGGTCTATTTCTTGGCTTTCTATTCTGTTCCATTGATCTATACCCAAGTGTCTGTTTTTTAATAACCATAGGTGATTCTAATGCACAGCCAAGCTTTGACACCCCTGTGATTGATGATTTCTAAGAAACCTTTAATTCTATTTAAGTCTATTAATTCTATTTAATTCTAACTCTTTAATTCTATGAGAGCTCTCTTAACAAGTTACCACTTCTATGAATCAACACTAGAAAGGCAGGAACTGATAAAATAGATGATCTCCAAGAGTCCAAGAGTATTTGTCCACTCCCTTGGCACTTGAAGTCACTCAGAATTCAAAACAGGTATGGATTAAAAGAGATTCTCATGGAAAGAAATGTTGCCTAATTGTTGAAAGTCAAACTGGGAGCACTTTTTCTCAAAAGCATCTGTTAAATGGCATTAACATTCATTCATAAGCATCTGTTAAATTGTGTTGTGTCGATACAAGCTAAAATGGATATTACTTAGACGTAGAAAGATTTTTTCCATTTAATGTAAGAAGAGGAACAAAAGATGTTCTGGGGATGGAGTCAGATGAACAGAGGAAGTAGGAGAAATCGTAGCTCAATGTCTACCATAAAGTACACTCTTAATGGATGTGGTGTCCCCAGTGCCCAGAATAATACCCAACACATATTTGATGCTGGCTGGTTGAATGAATGTTCAAAGGACACAGAGGAAAAGGGTTTGGAAAATATGTAACAGAATCAGGGTAGTGAGGCATAAAGTCAATGACACAAATTTACAAATTTAGCAATTAAATGATGTAGTAAGAGCAAAATCATTTGAGTCAGAAGATTCTAGGTTCAAATCATGACTATTTACTAACTGTGACTTTGGAAAAGTTATTTAACTTTTTTAAGCATTGCTTTCTTCTTCTGTAAACATTGGGATAATGAACATTTTTCATTGTTTTGAACATTAAATGAGCTGAGAATCATTTATTTATTGTTTCTCTTTCTAGCTGTAAATTCCACTCCTTAAGGATAAGGACTGTGTCTTGTTATGACCTTATTTTGGAGCATATAAAAATGCTACACACTCCATATATATTTGATTAATGAATGAACATATGAAATATTTAATACTGTGTTTTGCATGTAATATGCCCATAGTTAATAATAGCCATGATATTTTTTATTGTTATTCCATCTCGGGAAGGACAGTGTTATAGTCAACCAATTCCCCACTGATGACAGCAGCTATCTGTTATAAAAATAAACAATCCAATTAGGACTGATATAGTTAATGTAGATACAACTCATTGTATCTACAACAATGTCCAACCTTGATGGATGTTCATAGGGTCACAGGCTGTAACTGTGCCATATGCAGCTTTCCATGCTGATGTTTGAAATGGTCACTTATTGGTTCAAATGATGTTTCGTTCAACAGGACACATTTCCATGGATGGCTGAACACAGATGAATACTTTCTAAATAGAATTAGTATATCTTGGTTTTCTGCATTATGAAATGTGCACGAAGGCAGACATCAAATTCTCTTCCCTAATGTATGTATGGTGCCGGTTAACCAAATTTGGAGCAAACAGCCCATTCCAAAGTGCTAATTGGAAAGAAGGCTGCCTGTGATTAATAGCTGGTGAATTATGAAGCCTGGACAAGTGCTTGGATCGAGCAGACCCAGAATGCTGTTTGAATAGGTCCAAATGCTGTGATTTCAGGGCTGACAGGAGAACTCAGTAGAAATCTCAACCTGCTTTCTTCCCTTTCTCTCATCTACTCTTGTCAGTTTGGTTCAAGCACCAGAAATTCCCACCTTTATGCACACCCTGACCTCAAGCTGTTGAAATCTCCTATTAAAATAAATATGTGAACTTAAAGAAGAAGTTTGGTATTTTTAAAATCAGCAATTCTTTAATCACTCATGACACAATTTAGTTTTTTAAAAAGGCATAGGCTTTGGAACTGGAAGGATCTGGGTTCAGATCCGAATTTTGCTACTTTCAAACTGGGCACATTATCAAGAGATTCACATTTTGCACTGACAAAAATACTGAAATTGAGCTATTCCTGAAAGAAGAAATGTAAGTCTTTACTGAGTGATCAAAGACTCTTTTGATTACCAATTCCAAAGCTATTCATGCTTCATACCAGGGAACGTTTGAGAGTCTTGAAAAATTTGAAACATGGCCTTCAGTAGCCTCCTAAAGAATTGCCTTCATGAAGTTGTGTTCTCATGTTATATTTTTGGTTCTTGTAGTATACTACATACTAAAGCTGGCTGTTAGAGTGGCTTGGGAAAATGCTATCTGCTGTGTCACTTCCTGTTTCCTGTAAAAGGGATCCACATTAAAAAATGTGTTTCAGAGCGCAGTTCAAGAAACATTTTGTTTCTTCTAAGGAAAGTGTGTGCTCACTTTCTCCTGATATTGAGAAGTACATACTTGCTTGTCACTTGGCTTTTAGGGATCTTTGAGACAATGTTAAAGATCAGTTCTGTCTATTGCGTAGCCCTTTATAACTGACGTATTTGTGTTCCTTACTTGGTCTTATCATTTCTCCTCTTATTTTTACTGTTTACCTGAAATTCAGTTTTTTTTTTTCTATCTTATAACTGTTGTATTTTTTGAATTCTAGTTTTAAGCTCCTTTAAATTCTTTATGAGAGGAGCCAGGCAATAAATAAATATATACACAAATAAATATAGTAAATGGATTATATTTCATCCTGTGTATAACAGTTAAAATCTTGTAACACTTATAGGAGATGGCTGTTAAACAAGATGTATTAGTTATCTGTTGCTGTGTAACAAACCACTCCAACATGTGGTGGCTTAAAATGTTATTGCTCATGAGTCTGTGCATTAGCCAAGCAGTTCTGCAGTCAGCTAGTGGATCAGCTAAGATTTGATGGTCTAGGATGCCTTCCCAAATGTGACTGGCTGTCATCAGACCGGTTGGGCTAGTTGGCCTCAGCTGGGCTGCCTCTCTTGCTTTACTTGATCTCTTCTCCTCAGGAGACTAGCTTGGGCTTCTTCACAGGTTGTCTCAGGGCCGCAGAAGATAAGTGACATTAAGCAAGCACTTTTCCTGCCTCTGCCTATGTTGCATTTTCTAACATCCCTTTGGCCAAAGCAAATTACACTGTGAAGTTTAGATTGAAGGGCGGAGAGATAGATTCCATTTCTTTGTGAATCATATTGCAAAGGGACATGAATATAGAGATGAAAATAATTTGTAGCCAATTGCAATTCATCATACAAAGTCAAGATTAAATAGACAAATGGGTCTTTAATAAAGAACAAATGGGAAAAAAAGGACAAATGGGAATCAGCCATTAGTGTTTACTGAGCACAGACTGTGTACAAGTGTTTATAGTATTTATAGAGCATTAGGTTTAGGGGAAGAGCATGATATTTATAGAGCATTTAGGTTTAGGTTTTCAACTACAGAATTTGAGAATCAATGACAGAGGATTTTCCATGACATTGTCTGGGCAGGATTCCAGGTATCTGCTTTATAAATTCATCAACTCCAGTTTCCCCTTCTCTGTCTCAAGTTGGGTCTTGGCATCTGGGCAACTGAGAAATGCTAGAAGGGTACAGAGTAACAGACTGTGAAGGTCTCAGGATACTATAGGTAGGAGGAATCTGTTATGATTTCAGAAAGCTGCAGCTATAGTTTTGCTTTGTGGATGATTGAAGGATCTGCCAATTTAGGAATGTGGGAAATTAAAATTCACCACAAACAGTTTATGGTCTTATCCCCTTTTGTGAATAAGGATCAAGGAATTATAGGTTGTCGCAACCGGAAAGAGTATTAGGTCGTAGAGTCATGTCCTGTTGCCTGTTTGGTTTTCTGACTCCCACTTAAGTATCTGTTTCTGCTCTGTGGACAGCATGCCCCTGGCTTGGGCTCTCAGTTCTGGCTCCTGACTCAGCTGTCTCTCCCTGACTGTGAACCTGTGCGTGATAACATTGCTTCCAGACTGTTTTGGGGACTTTCACTCCCATTGAATGGGATGGGCTTGGGGTTCTGCTGATCAGGTCTTAGTGAATGAGAAAGGAGGATGGGAGGGGAAGGATAACCTTTCTCTCAACTACTGGGTCAGTCAAGGAGAACTACAGATTCTGATCCAATATTTATTGAATGCTTACTCTGTACCAGAAACTATGCCAGATGATTCCATATATCTTCTAATTTAATCCCAAGGAATCTCTGGCCAAGACCAAGTGGAAATTCCGGAGACTAAGACTATGCTTGTCACTCTCAAACTGCCATACAAGAAGAAAAATATATTTAAAAAATCAGTTGCACCCGACACTTCGCATTTTTTAAATGATTAAAAATACAACCATTTTCTCTTCAAACACTTTGGATTCCTTCTTTCAGGGTGGTGTGGGGAGGTCTTTGCATTCTAACATAGGGTGGGGAGAGAAGATGTAAGCTGGGTATAAATTGTGATAATTGTGAGCCAGTCTTCTTTAGGCTGTCTTCAGCGTGCACAAACAAAATGTAAACTAGGCTGTTCCCTCAGACAGAGAAACCTTCATGGATGAATATTCAAAATTCATTGACTAGCTCCATACCCTCTTTCAAAGATAAGTGCCAAGCCCTTCCCTTAATTAGACTCTGAACAAAATATGTAGAAGAAGAGAATGCATTTTAAATTTCTATTCACTCTCATCCCGTCTTCTAATTACACAAAGCATCTTTTATATCTGAAACCCAGAGACAATTTTCTGCTTGAGAATGAGGGCCGACTTTCTTTTGCAAGTTGATAGCACAGTTGTTATGTTGTTAGGTAGAGACAAAATGATATTGTGTAGTGGTGCATTTCTTTACTCCACGTCCGAGAAGTTCGAAGTCTCATATTAGCTTCAAAAATTTAAAAAGGGAGAGTACATTCATTTGGATGGACTTCATGAGTTACAGGGAGAGGTATGAGATGCCGATGATGGGGATTAATGTAGGCCAGAAGATAGAGGAGACTTTGTAAGTGTTGACAAGTAGAAGAAAACTCTCTAGAAGGAAGTCCTCCAATAGCCCATTGAACAGCTGATGGAGTAAGAGATCCATGGTTCCTGTAACCATCCATTGCTCCTCTGGTAGCAGACACTCAAAAACCAGACCAAGTTTCTGGGAGTAGTGGGGCAAGAGAGGGGCATAGAAACAAAATGTCAGGGAAACATGATTAGAGCACCTACAGCAAGTAAGAAAGAGATATAAAACAGCAAAATTGGTCTAACACAGAAAACAGGGCAAGAATATGAAGAAATAGATTTTTGGGAAGGGAAAAGGAATATGAAAGCCTTGGGGAAAATCAAGGTTACTGTCTGGACTACACCCCAGGTGTGTCTGTCACAGTTAGGACCATTGATACTTGGAGGAAGAAGGGAGGTGATGTAAGTCACCTTTAACATGTTAACAAGCAGAAAATATCAATCAAAGAGGGAAAACACAGGCAGTAAACTGAGAAGTGAAGCCAAGAACCCAGATGGGTACTCTAGGGGTCATAAATGGACAGCCGAACAGGGAAAAAATAAGAAAAATGATGTGAGTTTCAAAACAGACTATGGGGAGAGAAGACAGTTAAAGGCCAGTTTGGGAAAGCAGACCACTATAATATCTTACTGCGGGCTAGGTTGTGTCATAAGCAATATATGCTCATTTATTCCTCCTAATACCTTGAGGTAGGTACAGTTCTGATCCCCTGTTTACAGTCCAGAAAACTAAAATGTAATGAGGTAAGTAACCTGCCCAAGGTTACTTGGCTAGCAGGTGGCAGAAGCAGGATGAGCCTGGCTCTGGAGTCTGTGTGCTTTCCCACTATGCTACACTGCTACTGTTATAGTTGCTCTCGATTGCCATGGTGTATATTTCTGCGTGGCCCTACAACTCAGGCGAGCCAGAGACTTGTCCTTAAAACAACCTCATACCGTTGGACAGATGTAATTGGTACCTAATACCTTATAATTTGCTTTATAGTCTTTAGTTTTTAAATGAAAAAAAAAATTTTAATGGAGTATAGTTGATTTACAATGTTGTGTTAGTTTCTGGTGTACAGCAAAGTGAATCAGTTATACGTATACATATATCCACTCTTTTTTAGATTCTTTTCCATATAGGCCATTACAGAGTATTGAGTAGAGTTGCCTGGGCTACACAGTAGGTCCTTATTAGTTATCTATTTTATATATAGTAGTGGATATATGTCAGTCCCAATCTCCCAATTTATCCCTCCCCCTCCTTGGTAACCATAAGTTTGTTTTCTACCCTATTTCTGTTTTGTAAATAAGTTCATTTGTACCATTTTTAAAGATTCCACGTATAAGCGCTATCATATGGTATTTGTCTTTCTCTGTCTGACTTATTTCACTCAGTGTGACAATCTCTAGGTCCATCCACGTTGCTGCTTAGAGAAACTGTTGGATTTGTCAGTACACTGTTATCAGAACCAAAGGAGAAGTGGGAGCAGCCTGGTTATTTTATTTTTATTTTACTACATCCTTTACTTAGCTTGGTTTTGAAATGATCACTAATTGACTATGGCCTTTATCTTTAGAATTCAGAAATCCATAAACTACCTCTGGGTTGAAGTGTTAGAGATCTATAATAGGAGCACTTAAATAACACCCAAAGGATTTTTTAAAGAAGGATTTGATTAATTGCTTTGTAGTGCAGAATAACAGCCCCAGATATCTATTTTGTTCATTAGGTTTTAGCAACATTTGTGAGAGTGTTTTTGAGGCAGAGCCTTCATACTGGGGAAAGTTATTCCTTCCCCAGTAAGGAAAGTTAGAGCCTTCATCAGAAGGAGGAGTGAGTTGGGAGCTGTGAGGCCAAGGCTTAGGAGACAACATAGTGGTTCTACCTTTCTCCTCCAGAAAGGGTCAGCTGCCCAAATCTCCATGTCAAAGGGAGGTTGGGTGTTTGTGTTGTCCCTATGCTTTGGTCAACATCTGTGGATTCCAGTCAAGGAGGTTGGAGTCCTTGAGCAATGTGAGTACAAGGAGGCAGGGCAGCCTGTTTGGATTTTTGCAGAGGCCAAGCCAGTCTACTGTGTAAAGGGACAGAGTCGACTCTGTCCCTTTACATTTGCAGGCAGGAAATAAGTAGGGTTTGAGGAACATAGCCTGCTAAGAGGTAGCCAGCTGAAAGATAAGATGCACACATTTTAAAATCAGAGCTGGATTTGAATTCTGGCTTTATTCCTTATTAGCAAACAGCTTAACTACTTAGAGCCTCAATTGCCACATCTCTGAAATAGGCATAATAATGTCTATGTTGAAGATATGTCATGAATATTTAAAAAGGAGATGAAGCAATCGGTTCCTGATTCACAGAAGATGCTCAGTAGGCTAGCTATTATTATTACCATGGTGATGACCATAATGATAATGATGTTGATCATTATGATTCAGAGCTGTGTACCATTCTTAGTGAAAAACATGGTGCAAACCAGGAATAGAAGTGGGATAACAGTGGAGGAGGGCGTGCATAAACCCAGCTGTTCTACTTGGGCACCCATGGAGGGATCTAGGAGGGAGGTCAGCCTGGAAGAGAGCCCAATATTCAAATTGTAGCCCCTGCACATCCATCTCAGGGCAACAGATCAATTTTTGCCTTACATTTCCCCTTATGCATAGTAAAGGCTCTCCTATGATAATACTGGGTCTGGTTCTTATCAGTTCAGAAATGGACAGGGGCTTCCCTGGTGGCGCAGTGGTTGAGAGTCCGCCTGCCGATGCAGGGGACACGGGTTCGTGCCCCGGTCCGGGAAGATCCCACATGCCGCGGAGCGGCTGGGCCCGTGAGCCATGGCCGCTGAGCCTGCGTGTCCGGAGCCTGTGCTCCGCAACGAGGGAGGCTACAACAGTGAGAGGCCCGCGTACCGCAAAAAAAAGAGAAATGGACAGGCAGGGGCTGCAGGTGGCAGGGCTTCAGCACCCACAGTTGGTCAAAGAAGGGCCAGGAGCAGGCAGGGGCTGAGAGATTTGCCCGCCCCCTCTCCTGCTGTAAGGCTGGCCCTCCATTAAAGAACATGCTGTCATTTAATAAGTAATGAAGAATGGTATCTCAAGTAGCATCTCTTATGTGGCATTGTCTTTTAAATAACTTGAAGGACTTACTGAAGGTTGTATGCTGGTCTGAGATAATTGCCAGCAGCAGGCTTGTACATCTTATCACTTGTTTAATTCGCAAACAAAATTTCCTCTTTAGGATGGATGACATTGGTTAACATTGATATAAAAAGGCGGATTGTTACTAGAAGGATACAGTGGAAGAAAAAATAGAGAAAGATGACTTGTGTGATGATCTTGGTAAAAATATGGATAATTAAATAATAATAGTAGTAGCTATAATAGTACCATAATTTTTCAATGCTAAGAAACCATGGATTATGTGATTCACTATTAGTTGAAGAAGAGCTTATTCTAGACATGGCTGGCGAAGGAGTTGTATATATCAATTTCAGAAGCAGTAAAAGGAAATAGGACTATCTTAGTAAATACAGCAGCTTACATTTTTTGAGCATTTACTAGGTTCCAGGTGTTGTCCTAAGTGCTTTACACACTCATTTAATTATCACAGCAGCTCTGAGTAGTGCTATTATTATTCCCATTTTTACGATGAAGAAGCAGATGCTTCAAGTATGTATTGGTTAAGGTAATGACAGATACATAAAACCTGAAATCTCAATGGTTTCCTCCAATCTAATTTTGCTTATCGTTCATATAAAGTTCAGTATCAGGGAAGGAAGGTGGTGGTGGTGGTGATAGTGGGGGGCCCTGCAGTCATTCAGAGATCGAGACTGAGAGAGGCTTCACCACATGGGTGCCATGGTGGTATCAATATTCTGCCAGAAATGGGGAAAGAGAGAACATAGAGGGGGATTTTCTGGGCCAGGACAGGGAGTGGCATCTATCACTCCTACCCACCTTCTCTTGGCCAGACACATTCACATGGTCCTTTCTAGATTTAACAAGGGCTTGAAAATGCAGTTGCTGGCTGTGCAGCTGCTTCCTGACAACAGCTCTACCGTATGGAAGAATAGGATAACTTTTTGATGGACAGCAGCCGTCCTTGCCACATAACAGTTAAGTAGATTGTGAAAGGTCACACGATTAGCAAGTGACAGGGCCAGGATCTAAACACTCATTTGTCTGAGATCAGAATCTACAGTCTTTGTATTCCAGCTGCACTAGGGTAAGAATAGTTAATACAGAGAGAAGCATGTGGGTTTTTTTAAGTTGCCTTTATTCTTAGCCACAACTTGAGGAGCTCAGAGAAAAACACTATGCCCTGCTGCCTCTTTCTTAAGAAGATAAAATTGTCTGGATGATGCATTGTTTTTTGCAGTGACTCACCCAAGATTGCTTTAGTTCGGCAAATTGCATCACCTCATGAAACAGAGTGACATCTTTGAAGCCAGAGCTTGGTACTTCTCAAAGTGACACACAAGAAATGAAAATGAGTCTTGCTTTCTGAAGAAGATGGGAAAAAAAATTTTAAAAACAGCAACAACACAAAGTTAAATGAAAGTTTTATTAAGGCATATCCTACTCAGTCATTGCTACCCTCATTACTTGAGGTTCAGTGAATTCTATGCAGATCATTTATCAGACTGATCATGTGACCGTGTTTTGAGTGAATTTTTCACATATTACTTTGGCAAATGTGGTATTAGGAATAATGATATTAGCAGGAAATGGTGAGTGTCTACTCTGTACCAGAATCTTGTCTAATTGTTTCTCATACATGATCCCATTTAATACTTTATCAACTATGGTAAACTCTGTTTCAATTAAACTACTTTGCGAGCTAGGTGTTGTTATTGTTATTATTATTTCCAACTTGCAGATGAAAAAACTGAGGCCCAATACTGTTAAATAACTTGTCCAAGGTCACAAATTAGGAGATGGAGCCAGGATATGAACCCCGATGGTGTGACTAGAGAGACTATATTGTAAATCAGAGATATAGAGAGTCTATATTGTGGATCGTACACGGTAAGCAAGGTAAAGAGATGGGAGAATTGGAGAGCTAACAACAGAGAGCCTACTAGTTTCTGGGCATTTTGTACATGTAAACAGGTACCTGGTTTACTCCATAGTCTTATAGTTTAACTGTTTTAACCCTATTTGCAATGATTTTCAAAATTTAGACCTTCACAAGCTTCCATGAGAAATCAAATAAGCCCATGAATATATTTGGCCAGAGAAAAAAATTGCATTGCATGTGAAAAACCCACATTAGGAAGCTCCCTGGCCCACCCCACCTCCTACCCTATCTTTTTATTGATCAGCACTGGGCCTTTCTTCTGTTTGAACTCTGGGTTCCACAACTTTATCAAGCGGCATCTTCTCAACATAGCAATCCTCTTCTTACACTGTGATTCTATCCCTTACCAGCTGCTAAAAAGATAAAATTTTCTCCAGATCCTAACATATATGTTATGTCATTCAATTTTTACAATCCCTTAAGGGTGAGAATTATTCTCTCCGTTCTGTAGATAAGAGAACTGAAACTCCATGAGGTTAAAGAACCTGCTTCAGATCACACAGCTAGTAAATAACCAAGTGGCAGTTTGAATTCTCATCTCTCTGACTTGAAATCCAGGACTCTTTTCCTTCTATCATCCATTCAGTATTTTGATCTAGGCTATGACTTGACCTGAGAGCAGGACAAACACAACCTTGGGGTCAGTCTTGGTTAGGACTGGGCGAGATTCTCTAGAAGTCAGCCTGGCAAGTCGGTTAAGGGCAGAAACAAATCAGTTGAGGAAGAGAACGCATTAGCCTCAACTAAGGATGTTTGGGAGTCAGAAAAGGGTCAATATTAGAGAGTTGCAGTAAAGGCAGAGGGGAATCTTGGGAAATAAGTTGAACAGAAATATCAGATGAGGTCAGACAAGAGGAGCTGGCCCCAGAAGCAGGGGTGACTAGACTTGGCAGGTTGGGGTCTGAGCCTGAGTCACCCCACAATGGTGAGGTGAATGTCAGTTTTCTGAGGCCAGGTGTGAGAATGCTAACCATGGTGGGTTCAATGAAACTCTTCTATTCATGTGATTTCTGTATAGCATGCTCCAGCCCAGAGGGCAGCAGATGTGCCTCTGTTCTTTACTCTTTGGAAAATTTCCTCAAATTCATGGACTTTTTTTCCTACCCTGACTACCCTCCTCCTTAGAAATATTTTTTTCCTTATCTTATAGCATCTTATAATGCTATACTCATAATCATATTATGTATATATGTGCTGTTTTCAATTTCTTTTCTCCTATTCCCTCTTAAACCCTCTTCACTCAGGATTTCATCTTCACCATTCCACTAAAAATGCTCTTGTCAAGGTCAAACACAGCCTCTACACTGACAGATCTAAGGGTCAATCCTCAGTGCTCATTTACTTGATCTCCCTGTGGGAATTGCCATAGCTAGTTACTCCTTTCTTTTTTAAACACTGAACACTTTCTTGCCTTGGCTTCCAAGACTCCACGCTCTCCTGGTTCATCTCCTATCACACTGGCATCTTCTTGGTTTCCTCCTCCTTTCGGTTACCTCTAATCATACCATCCTCAGAGGAGTGTCTTTGGAAGTCTTCTCTTCTTTAGTTATATCAGGCTCCTTGGTGATCTCATGCCTTCTTCTGGCTTTAAATACCACACTATATATAGACAACTTACTAATCTACATCTGTAGCCTTAACCTCTCCCCTGAACTCCAGCCCAGAATTTAATTTTCTCCTTGATATTCCCACTGGGATGTCTATCAGGGAAGTCAAACACAAATGTCCCTAACCCTACTGATCTACCCCTATTCCATCCTGCTCGTTTCTCAAAGCAAAAAAACTGCAGTCATCCATGACTCTTCCCTTTCCTTCACACATCAAATCCAAACTCTTGGCAAATGCTTTTGTTCTGACCACAAATGCATGCAGACTCTGACCACTTTTTCACTATTTCCATTATTGCCACCCTGGTCGAAGCCAAAGCTACTTTACCTGGATTTTTAAAATAGCCTTCTAAGTGGAATACTTGTTTCCATACTTTGCCCTTTAGTCTCAATATAGAGCCAAGGTGGTCAGTTTAAAACAAAAGCTAAATCATATCACTTCTCAATTCAAAACCCTCCAATGGTTTTCTATCTCAAAGTACAAGCCAAAGTTTTCATAGTGGCTGAGTGACCTGCTACATCTTGATTCTCTGCCATTTCTATCTCTCTGACCTCATCTGGTCCTTTCTCCCTCACTTCCTCTACTCTAGCCACACTGACCTCCTCGTCATTCCTCAGACACACGAGGCAAGATCTACTTCAGGCTTTATGACATGCACTCCCCTCTTCCTGGAATGCTCTTCACACAGATATCTACATGAATAGCTCCCATTCTTCTTTTAGGTATTTATTCAAATATCACTTTCTCAGCAGTTCTGCCTCTATACACTATCAAGCAGTTCTTTTTAGACAAATCCTACTGTAGATGACAAATAAAACTTTTAATATAAAAGTTTTAGTGTAAACTTTTAATATAAACTTTATAGGCACTGGAAAGTGACCAAAAGCACGTAGGTACTAAAGAAAGTCAATGCTTGGAAGAAGAAAAGCATTGAGTGACTTTCTAGTTTTTAGAGGTTTTAATCTCAGGTTTTTAATCTCAGGCCTTAGTCTGCCCTGTGTAGAGTTATTAAAATATGTGGAATGTAGAAAAATGGTACAGATGAACCTATTTTCAGGGCAGGAATAGAGATGCCGACATAGAGAACAGATGTGTGGTTACCTCCATAAAAAGCAAACAAACTAACAAAAACTCTGATACAAAGCCCAGAGTCTTACTGGTTTGAGGTAATCATAGACTTTCTGGAAAATCCCAGGAAAACAACATCAACAATGGGACCAGAGGAGAGCTCAGAATTCTGTGAATAAACTTTGTCAAAATCTCCAGCAGACCTCTATAACATTCAATCATGGGCCAGACCCCAAGCAGCCCAGTTCACTGTAAAAGAGTTGAAATGAGTTTTGAGCTGTAGAGGAGAAAAAACGTACAGTTTGCACACAGCCCAAGTGTACTTTCCACTTAAAAACAAATCAGTACTCTTCATAGGAAAATTTCAGAATCTCAACAACATACTATTTCTAACATCCAATTTATAATCCAAAATTATTGGACATAAGAAGAAACAGGAAAAATGGAACCTATTCTAAAATGAAAAGAAAATCAATGGAGACTGACACCAAGATGACCCAGATATTGTAGTCAGTAAACAAGGATTTTAAATCAGCTTATTATAAAAATGCCTGAGGTTGGAAAGAAAACCAGGTGCATGAAGAAAAGACAGAAAACAGAAATTATAAATTTGTATTTAGAAATAGAATAGTTTTCTGTAGACAAATAGTAATTATAAAAACCAATTGTAGAATGTAAAAATACAGTATCTGAAATTTAAAAAATGACTGGCTGTATTTCACAGCAGAATAGGCATGCCAGAAGGGTCAATGAACTTGAAGAAAGATTAATAGAAATTATCTAATCTGAAGAATAGAGAGAAAAATGATTTTAAAGAATACATTACATATCTGTAATCAGAGAGGGAAAAAAGAGAGAATGGGGGAGAAAAAATATTTGAAGAAACAGTAACTGAAAATTTCCCAAATATAGTGAGAGATAATCATCATCTCCTCAGTGAGGCCTTCACAGCGAGGCCTTCTCAGACTACCTTTTTAAATATTAAAACCTATGCTCCCCCCAGTATTTTTTTAAATAAACTTATTTATTTATTTTTGGCTGTGTTGGGTCTTCGTTTCTGTACGAGGGCTTTCTCTAGTTGTGGCAAGCGGGGGCCACTCTTCATTGCGGTGCACGGGCCTCTCACTGTTGCGGCCTCTCTCTGGAGCACAGGCTCCAGGCACGCAGGCTCAGTAGTTGTGGCTCACGGGCCTAGCCACTCTGCGACATGTGGGATCTTCCCAGACCAGGGCTTGAACCCACGTCCCCTGCATTGGCAGGCAGATTCTCAACCACTGTTCCACCAGGGAAGCCGCTCCCCCGAGTATTTGATATCCTCCATTTTGGATTATTTTTTCCCATATCACTTACCTCCATATAATATACTAGATATGGTACAGAATTTGTTCCATAAGGACAACCTTTTCTTTTTTAACATCTTATTGGAGTATAATTGCTTTGCAATGTTGTCTTAGTTTCTGCTGTATAACAAATTGAATCAGCTATATGTATGCATATATCCCCATATCCCCTCCCTCTTGCGTCTCCCTACCACGCTCCCTATCCCACCCCTCTAGGTGGTCACAAAGCACTGAGCTGATCTCCCTGTGCGATGCAGCTGCTTCCCACTAGCTATCTGTTTTACATTTGGTAGTGTATATATGTCAGTGCTACTATCTCACTTCATCCCAGCTTACCCTTCCCACGCCCATGTCCTCAAGTCCATTCTCTACGTCTACATCTTTATTCCTGTCCTGCCCCTAGGTTCATCAGAATTATTATTATTATTATTTTTAGATTCCATATATATGTGTTAACATACGGTATTTGTTTTTCTCTTTCTGACTTACTTCACTCTATATGACAGACTCTAGATCCATCCACCTTACTATAAATAACTTATTTTCTTTCTTTTTATGGCTGAGTAATATTCCATTGTATATATGTGCCACATCTTCTTTCTCCATTCATCTGTCCATGGACACTTAGGTTGCTTCCATGTCCTGGCTATTGTAAATAGAGCTGCAATGAACATTGTGATACATGACTCATTTTGAATTATGGTTTTCTCAGGGTATATGCACAGTAGTGGGATTGCTGGGTTATATGGTAGTTCTATTTTTCGTTTTTTAAGGAACGTCCATACTGTTCTCCATACTGGATGTATCAATTTACCTTCCCACCAACTGTGCAAGAGGGTTCCCTTTTCTCCACGCCCTCTCCAGCATTTATTGTGTGTAGATTTTTTGATGATACCTCATTGTAGTTTTGATTTACATTTCTCTAATGATTAGTGGTGTTGAGCATCCTTTCATGTGTTTGTTGACAATCTGTATATCTTCTTTGGAGTAATGTCTATTTAGGTCTTCTGCCCATTTTTGAATTGGGTTGTTTGTTTTTTGATATTGAGCTGCATGAGCTGCTTGTATATTTTGGAGATTAATCCTTTGTCAGTTGCTTCATTTGCAAATATTTTCTCCCATTCTGAAGGTTGTCTTTTTGTCTTGTTTATGGTTTCCTTTGCTGTGCAAAAGCTTTGAGGTTTCAATAGGTCCCATTTGTTTATTTTTGTTTTTATTTCCATTTCTCCAGGAGGTGGGTCAAAAAAGATCTTCCTGTGATTTATGTCAAAGAGTGTTCTGCCTATGTTTTCCTCTAAGAGTTTGATAGTTTCTGGCCTTACATTTAGGTCTTTAATCCATTTTGAGTTCATTTTTGTGTATGGTGTTAGGGAGTGTTCTAATTCCATTCTTGTACATGAAGCTGTCCAGTTTTCCCAGCACCACTTATTGAAGAGGCTGTCTTTTCTCCATTGTATATTCTTGCCTCCTTTATCAAAGATAAGGTGACCATATGTGCATGGGTTTATCTCTGGGCTTTCTATCCTGTTCCATTGATCTATATTTCTATTTTTGTGCCAGTGCCATACTGTCTTGATTACTGTAGCTTTGTCAGGGAGCCTGATTCCTCCAGCTCCATTTTTCTTCCTCAAGACTGCTTTGGCTATTCGGGGTCTTTTATGTTTCCATACAAATTGTGAAAATTTTTGTTCTAGTTCTGTGAGAAATGCCATTGGTAGTTTGATAGAGATTGCATTGAATCTGTGCATTGCCTTGGGTAGTATAGTCATTTTCACAATGTTGATTCTTACAATCCTAGTATATGGTATATCTCTCCATCTGTTTGTGTCATCTTTAATTTCTTTCATCTGTGTCTTACAGTATTCTACTTACAGGTCTTTTGTCTCCTTAGGTAGGTTTATTCCTAGATATTTTATTCTTTTTGTTGCAATGGTAAATGGGAGTGTTTTCTTCACTTCTCTTTCAGATTTTTCATCGTTAGTGTATAGGAATGCAAGAGATTTTTGTGGGTTAATTTTGTATCCTGCTACTCTACCAAATTCATTGATTAGCTCTGGTAGTTTTCTGGTAGCATCTTTAGGATTCTCTATATAGTATCATGTCATCTGCAACAGTGACAGCTTTCCTTCTTTTCCAATTTGGATTCCTATTTTTTTAATATATATCTTTATTGGAGTATAATTGCTTTACAATGTTTTATTAGTTTCTGCTGTATAAGAAACTGAATCAGCTATATGTATACATATATCCACATATCCCCTCCCTCTTGGGTCTCCCTCCCACACTCCCTGTCCCATCTGTCTAGGTGGTCATAAAGCACTGAGCTGATCTACCTGCGCTATGCAGCTGCTTCCCACTAGCTATCTATTTTACATTTGGTAGTGTATATATGTCAATGCCTCTCTCTCACTTCATCCCAGTTTACCCTCCCCCCTGCCTGTGTCCTCAAGTCGATTCTTTACATCTGCTTCTTTATTCCTGTCCTGCCCCTTGGTTCATCAGAAGCTTCTTCTTTTCTTTTTAACATCTTTATTGGAGTATAATTGCTTTACAATGCTGTGTTAGTCTATACTTTATAACAAAGTGAATCAGTTATACATATACATATGTCCCCATATCTCTTCTCCCTTGCATCTCCTTCCCTCCGTATCCCACCCCTTTAGGTGGTCACAAAGCACCGAGCTGATCTCCCTGTGCTATGTGGCTGCTTCCCATTAGCTATCTATTTTACGTTTGGTAGTGTATATATGTCCATGCCACTCTCTCACTTTGTCCCAGCTTACCTTGCCCCTCCCCGGATCCTCAAGTCCATTCTCTAATAGGTCTGCATCTTTATTGCCATCTTGCCTCTAGGTTCTTCATGACCATTTTTTTCTTTTGATTCCATATATATGTGTTAGCATACAGTTTTTGTTTTTCTCTTTCTGACTTACTACACTCTGTATGACAGTCTCTAGGTCTATCCCCCTCACTACAAATAACTTAGTTTCATTCCTTTTTATGGCTGAGTAATATTCCACTGTATATATGTGACACATCTTCTTTATCCATTCATCTGTTGATGGACACTTTGGTTGCTACCATGTCCTGGCTATTGTAAATAGAGCTGCAATGAACACTTTGGTACATGACTCTTTCTGAATTATGGTTTTCTCAGGGTATATGCCTAGTAGTGGGATTGCTGGGTTGTATGGTAGTTCTATTTTTACTTTTTTTTTAGGAATGTCCATACTGTTCTCCATACTGGCTGTATCAATTTACCTTCCCACCAACAGTGCAAGAGGGTTCCCATTTTTCCACACCCTCTCCAGCATTTATCGTTTCTAGATTTTTTGATGATGGCCATTCTGACTGGTGTGAGATGATACCTCATTGTAGTTTTGATTTGCATTTCTCTAATGATTAATGATGTTGAGCATTCTTTCATGTGTTTGTTGGCAATCTGTATATCTTCTTTGGAGTAATGTCTGTTTAGGTCTTCTGCCCATTTTTAGATTGGGTTGTTTGTTTGTTTGATATTGAGCTGCATAAGCTGCTTGTATATTTTGGAGATTAATCCTTTGTCAGTTGCTTCGTCGGCAAATATTTTCTCCCATTCTGAAGGTTGTCTTTTTGTCTTGTTTATGGTTTCCTTTGCTGTGCAAAAGCTTTGAGGTTTCAATAGGTCCCATTTGTTTATTTTTGTTTTTATTTCCATTTCTCTAGGAGGTTGGTCAAAAAGGATGTTGCTGTGATTTATATCATAGAGTGTTCTGCCTATGCTTTCCTCTAAGAGTTTGATGGTGTCTGGCCTTACATTTAGGTTTTTAATCCATTTTGAGTTTATATTTGTGTATGGTTTAAGGGAGTGTTCTAATTTCATTCTTTTACATGTAGCTGTCCAATTTTCCCAGCACCACTTACTGAAGAGGCTGCCTTTTCTCCACTGTATATTCCTGCCTCCTTTATCAAAGATAAGATGACCATATGTGCGTGGGTTTATCTCTGGGCTTTCTATCCTGTTCCATTCATCTATATTTCTGTTTCTGTGCCAGTACTATAGTGTCTTGATTACTGTAGCTTTGTAGTATAGTCTGAAGTCAGGGAGCCTGATTCCTCCAGCTCCATTTTTCTTTCTCAGGATTGCTTTGGCTATTCAGGGTCTTTTTTGTTTCCATACAAATTGTGAAATTTTTTGTTCTAGTTCTATGAAAAATGCCATTGGTTGTTTGATAGGGATTGCATTGAATCTGTTGATTGCTTTGGGTAGTAGAGTCGTTTTCACAATGTTGATTCTTCCAATCACAGAACATGGTATATCTCTCCATCTATTTGTATCATCTTTAATTTAATTTCTTTCATCAGTGTCTTATAATTTTCTGCATACAGGTCTTTTGTCTCCTTAGGTAGGTTTATTCCTAGGTATTTTATTCTTTTTGCTGCAGTGGTAAATGGGAGTGTTTCCTTTATTTCTCTTTTAGGTTTTTTGTCATTAGTGTATAGGAATGCAAGTAATTTCTTTGCATTAATATTTTATCCTGCTTCTCTACCAAATTCATTTTTTAGCTCTAGTAGTTTTCTGGTAGCATCTTTAGGATTCTCTATGTATAGTATCATGTCACCTGCAAACAGTGACACTTCTACTTTTTTTTCTGATTTGGATTCCTTTTATTTCTTTTCCTTCTCTGATTGCTGTGGCTAAAACTTCCAAAAATATGTTGAATAACAGTGGTGAGAGTGGGCATCCTTTTCTTGTTCCTTTTCTTAGTGGAAGTGGTTTCAGTTTTTTACCATTAAGAATGATGTTGGCTGTGAGTTTTTCATATATGGCCTTTATTATGTTGAGGTAAGTTCCCTGTATGCCTACTTTCTGGATGGTTTTTTATCATAAATGGGTGTTAAATTTTTTCAAAAGCTTTTTCTGCATCTTTTGTGATTATCATATGGTTTTTATCCTTCAATTTGCTAATATGGTGTATCACATTGTTTGATCTGCGTATATTGAAGAATCCTTGCATCCCTGGGATAAATCCCACTTGATCATGGTGTATGATCCTTTTAATGTGCTGTTGGATTCTGTTTGCTAGTATTTTGTTGAGGATTTTTGCATCTATGTTCATCAGTGATATTGGTCTGTAGTTTTCTTGTTCTGTGACATCTTTGTCTGGTTTTCATATCAGGGTGATGGTGGCCTTGTATAATGATTTGGGGAGTGTTCCTCCCTCTGCTATATTTTGGAAGAGTTTGAGAAGGATGGGTGTTATCTCTTCTCTAAATGTTTGATAGAGTTCACCTGTGAAGCCATCTGGTCCTAGTCTTTTGTTTGTTAGAATATTTTTAGTCACAGTTTCAATTTCATTGCTTGTGATTGGTGTGTTTATATTTTCTATTTCTTCCTGGTTCAGTCTCAGAAGGTTGTGCTTTTCTAAAAATTTTTCCATTTCTTCCAGGTTGTCCATTTTATTGGCATATAGTTGCCTGTAGTAATCTCTCATGATCCTTTGTATTTCTGCAATGTTAGTTGTTACTTCTGCTTTTTCATTTCTAATTCTGTTGATTTGAGTCTTCTCCCTTTCTTTCTTTATGAATCTGGCTAATAGTTTGTCAATTTTGTTTATCTTCTCAAAGAACCAGCTGTTAGTTTTATTGATCTTCGCTATTGTTTCCTTTATTTCTTTTTCATTGATTTCTGATATGATCTTTATGATTTCTTTCCTTCTGCTAACTTTGGGGTTTTTTTGTTCTTCTTTCTCTAATTGCTTTAGGTGTAACGTTAGGTTGTTTATCTGAGATATTTCTTGTTTCTTGAAGTAGGATTGTATTGCTATAAACTTCCATCTTAGAACTGCTTTTGCTGCATGCCATAGGTTTTGGGTCGTTGCGTTTTCATTGTCATTTGTTTCTAGGTATTTTTAGATTTCTCTTTCATTTCTTCAGTGATATCTTGGTTATTTAGTAGTGTATTGTGTAACCACCATGTGTTTGTATTTTTTACAGATTTTTGCCTCTAATTGATATCTAGTCTCATAGCGTGTGTTCAGAAAAGATATTTGATATGATTCCAGTTTTCCTAAATTTACCAAGGCTTGATTTGTGACCCAAGATTTGATCTATCCTGGAGAACATTCCATGATCACTTGAGAAGAAAATGTATCCTGTTTCCTTTGGATGGAATGTACCATAAATATCAGTTAAGTCCATCTTGTTTAATGTGTCATTTAAAGCTTGTGTTTCCTTATTTATTTTCTTTTTGAATGATCTGTCCATTGGTGAAAGTGGGGTGTTAAAGTCGCCTACTGTGATTGTGTTACTGTCGATTACCCCTTTTATGGCTGTTAGCATTTGCCTTATGTATTGAGGTGTTCCTACGTTGGGTGCATAAATATTTACAATTGTTACATCTTCATCTTGGATTGATCTCTTGATCATTATGTAGTGTCCTTCTTTGTCCTTGTAATAGTCTTTATTTTAAAGCCTATTTTGTCTGATGTGAGAATTGCTACTCTAGCTTTCTTTTGATTTTCATTTGCGTAGAATATCTTTTTCCATCCCCTCACTTTCAGTCTGTATGTGTCCCTAGGTCTGAAGTGGGTCTCTTGTAGACAGCATATTTATGGGTCTTGTTTTTGTATCTATTCAGCCAGTCTGTGTCTTTTGTTTGGAACGTTTAATCCATTTACATTTAAGATAGTTATCGATATGTATGTTCCTATTACCATTTTCTTATTTGTTTTGGGTTTGTTATTGTAGGTCTTTTCCTTCTCTTGTGCTTCCTCCCTAGAGAATTTCCTTTAGCATTTGTCGTAAAGCTGGTTTGGTGGTGCTGAATTCTCTTCGCTTTTGCTTGTCTGTAATGGTTTTAATTTCTCTGTCGAATGTGAGTGAGATACTTGCTGGGTAGAGTAATCTTGGCTGTAGGTTTTTCCCTTTCATCACTTTCAATATGTCCTGCCTCTCCCTTCTGGCTTGCAGAGTTTCTGCTGAAGGACTAGCTGTTAACATTATGGAGATTCCCTTGTATGTAATTTTTGCTTTTCCCTTGCTGCTTCTAATATTTTTGCTTTGGATTTAAGTTTTGATAGTTTGATTAATATGTGTTGGCCTGCTTCTCCTTGGATTTATCTTGTATGGGTCTCTGTACTTCCTCAACTTGAATGACTATTTCCTTTCCCATATTATGGAAGTTTTCAACTATAATCTCTTCAAATATTTTCTCAGTCCCTTTGTTTTGCTCTTCTTTTTCTGGGACACCTATAATTCAATTGTTGGTGCGTTTAATGTTGTCCCAGTTGTCTCTGACCCTGTCCTCAATTCTTTTCATTCTTTTTTCTTTATTTTGCTCTGCAGTAGTTATTTCCACTATTTTATCTTCCAGGTCACTTATCTGTTCTTCTGCCTCAGTTATTCTGCTATTGATTCCTTCTAGAGAATTTTTAATTTCATTTATTGTGTTGTTCATCATAGTTTGTTTGCTCTTTAGTTCTTTTTTGTTCTTGTTAAAGGTTTCTTGTATTTTCTCCATTGTATTTCCAAGATTTTGGATCATCTTTACTCTGAATTCTGTTTCAGGTAGACTGCCTATTTCCTCTTCATTTGTTTGATCTGCTGGGTTTTTACTTTCTCCTTCATCTGCTGTGTATTTCTCTATCTTCTCATTTTGGTTAACTTACTGTGTTTGGGGTCTCCTTTGCTCAGGCCGCAGGTTTGTAGTTCCCGTTGTTTTTGGTGTCTGCCCCTAGTGAGTGAGGTTGGTTCAGTGGGTTGTGTAGGCTTCCTGGTGGAGGGGACTAGTGCCTGTGTTCTGGTGGTTGAGGCTGGATCTTGTCTTTCTGATGGGCAGGACCACATCTGGTGGTGGTTTCCGTGAACTTATGATTTTCAGCAGCCTCTCTGCTTATGGGTGGGGTTGTATTCTTGTCTTGCTAGCTGTTTGGCATGGGGTGTCCAGCACTGGAGCTTGCTGGTTGTTGAGTGGTGCTCAGTCCTATCGTTGATACAGAGATATCTGGGGGAACTCTCATCCATTGATATTATGTGGGGCTGGGAGGTCTCTGGTGGTCCAATGTCCTGAACTCGGCTCTCACACCTCAGAGGCTCAGGCCTGAAACCCAGCTGGAGCACCAAGACCCTGTCAGCTACACGGCTTAGAAGAAAATGGAGGAAAGAAAGGAAAGAAAAATAATAAAATAAAATAAAGTTATTAAAATAAATAAAATAGTAATAAAATAAGAAAAGAAAGAAGAGAGCAACCAAACCAATAAACAAATCCACCAATGATAACAAGCGCTAGAATCTATACTAAGAGAAATATAAAAATCAGAAACTAGTCTGTTACATACAGCAAACCCCAAGTCTACAGTTGCTCCCTAAGTCCATTGCCTCAATTTTGGGATGATTCGTTGTCTGTTCAGGTATTCCACAGGTGCAGGGTACATCAAGTTGATTGTGGAGATTTATTCCGCTGCTCCTGAGACTGTTGGGAGTGATTTCCTTTTCTCTTCTTTGTTCGCACAGCTCCTGGGGTTCAGCTTTGGATTTGGCCCCGCCTCTGTACGTAGGTCGCCCTCTGGGGTCTGTTCTTCGCCCAGACAGGATGGGGTTAAAGGAGCAGCTGATTCGGTGGCTCTGGCTCACTCAGGCCGGGGGGAGGGAGGGGTACGGGTGCGGGGCGAGCCTGCAGCGGCAGAGGCCGGCAGGACGTTGCACCAGCCTGAGGGCGCGCCATGTATTCTTCCGGGAAAGTTGTCCCTGGATAACGGGACCCTGGCAGTGGCGGGCTGCACAGCCTCCCGGGAGTGGAGGTGTGGAGACTGAGCTGTGCTCGCACACAGGCTTCTTGGTGGCTGCAGCATCAGCCTTAGCGTCCCATGCCCGTCTCTGGGGTCCGCACTGTTAGCCGCGGCTCGCGCCCGTCTCTGGAGCTCGTTTAGGCCGTGTTCTGAATCCCCTCTCCTCATGCACCCCGAAACAATGCTCTCTTGCCTCTTCGGCAGCTCCAGACTTTTTCCCAGACTCCCTCCCAGCTAGCTGTGGCGCACTAGCCCCCTTCAGGCTGTGTTCACGCCGCCAACCCCAGTCCTCTCCCTGCATCCAACAGAAACTCGAGCCTCATCTCCCAGCCCCCGCCCGCCCCGGCGGTGAGCAGACAAGCCTCTTGGGCTGGTGAGTGCTGGTCAGCACCGATCCTCTGTGCGGGAATCTCCCCGCTTTGCCCTTCGCACCCCTGTTGCTGTGCTCCCCTCCGCGGTTCCAAAGCTTCCTCCCCCACCCACCCCCCAGTTTCCACCAGTGAAAGGGTCTCCTAGTGTGTGGAAAGTTTTCCTCCTTCACAGCTCCCTCCCAGAGGTTCAGGTCCCACCCCTATTCTTTTGTCTCTCTTTTTTTCTTTTGCCCTACCCAGGTACGTGGGGATTTTCTTGCCTTTTGGGAAGTCTGAGGTCTTCTGCCAGCATTCAGTAGGTGTCCTGTAGTAGTTGTTCCATTTGTAAATGTATTTTTGATTTATTTTTGGGGAGGAAGGTGATCTCCATGTCTTACTCCTCTGCCATCCTGAAGGTCCTCCCGTGGATTCCTTTTATTTCTTTTTCTTCTCTGATTACTCTGGCTAAAATTTCCCAAACTATGTTGAATAACAGTGGTGAGAGTGGGCATCCTTGTCTTGTTCTGATTTTAAAGGAAATGATTTCAGTTTTTCACCATTGAGAATGATGTTGGCTGTGGGTTTCTCACATATGACCTTTATTTTGTTGAGGTAAGTTCCCTCTATGCCTACTTTCTGGAGAGTCTTTTATCATAAATTGGTGTTGAATTTTGTCAAAAGCTTTTTCTGCATCTGTTGAGATTATCATATGATTTTTATCCTTCAGTTTGGCAATATGGTGTATCACATTGATTGATTTGCATATATTGAAGAATCCTTGCATTCCTGGAATAAACCCCACTTGATCATGGTGTATGATCCTTTTAATGTGCTGTTGGATTCTGTTTGCTAGTATTTTGTTGAGGATTTTTGCATCTACGTTCATCAGTGATACTGGTCTGTAGTTTTCTTTCTTTGTGACATCTTTGTCTGGTTTTGGTATCAGAGCAATGGTGGCCTCATAGAATGAGTTTGGGAGTGTTCCTCCCTCTGCTACATTTTGGAAGAGTTTGAGAAGGGTAGGTGTTAGCTCTTTTCTAAATGTTTGATAGAGTTTGCCTGTGAACCCGTCTGGTCTTGGGCTTTTGTTTGTTGGAAGAGTTTTAATCACAGTTTCAATTTCAGTGCTTGTGATTGGTCTGTTTATATTTTCTATTTCTTCCTGGTTCAGTCTTGGAAGGTTATGCTTTTCTAAGAATTTGAGGGACAAGCATTTTTATATACTTTTTCATTGCTGTATCCTCTGTGCATAGAACAATACCCATCATATGGTAGGAATAAAATAAAAATTACTGAATGTTGAAAAAATGAACCTCACTTTTATTTCCAACTTAGAACACAAAATTTCTAAGCATCATCCCTGACTGTTTGATGTTTATGCTCAAATGACATTCAGTCTGTGAGTGTGACACGCCAGGGGATTGTGGATAGCATTTTTTCTCTCTGGTTTCCCAAGTTGCTTTTTAGAGCTTAGCATACTGAAATCAGTGAGCTGGGGACCCTTTTCTGGATTCTGCCATTGTAGTTTGAAAGTAGACTGAGGAATTCACCTTAGCACCTGAATTCTTGTCTACTCTTGTCTGTGTATCTACCGAGTTGTACCCTGTGGTGGAAACTGAAATCTCTAAGGCACATATACAAATGTTGTATTCAGAAGCATATTCCTAACACCATGTTACATGTGTCAGAATTCATCAGGCATCAGATAAATCCTGAGAAGCAGATGAACATGTACCCTACCTGCCACCTTTCCACTATGGCACCACCCTCATCTCTTCCTCAGATATCTGAGTCGGAACAGTAACATTGAGCTGATGCTGAGCTCACTGCGTGCCATCCCTCTGGGTGAAGGCAGACATGTGACAGGGCTTGTCTATGTTGATGCAGTGAAGGGCTTGCCCGGGAAACCCTGTGAAGGAGCAGCAGCTTCACTCAGGTGCATATCCACTCTGTGTCACCTTGACCTGCAGCTGCCCCAGCCCTGATCTTCATAATAAGAAGCATTTGTAAGGAACCCAGGAGTATAATCAACACAGCCAGACACTCTCCTCTTTTCTCTTTCTTTGTTCCACAAAAAAATGTATTAATTGTAGTTCTATTTGTAGTTTTTTAAGTAACCTCCATACTGTTCTCCATAGTGGCTGTACCAATTCACATTCCCACCAGCAGTGCAAGAGTGTTCCTTTTTCTCCACACCCTCTCCAGCATTTATTGTTTCTAGACTTTTTGATGATGGCCACTCTGACTGGTGTGGCACATATATACAATGGAATATTACTCAGCCATAAAAAGAAACGAAATTGAGCTATTGTAATGAGGTGGATAGACATAGAGTCTGTCATACAGATTGAAGTAAGTCAGAAAGAGAAAGACAAATACTGTATGCTAACACATATATATGGAATTTAAGGGAAAAAAATGTCATGAAGAACCTAGGGGTAAGACAGGAATAAAGACACAGACCTACTAGAGAATGGACTTGAGGATATGGGGAGGGGGAAGGGTAAGATGTGACAAAGTGAGAGAGTGGCATGGACATATATACACTACCAAACGTAAGGTAGATAGCTAGTGGGAAGCAGCCACATAGCACAGGGAGATCAGCTCGGTGCTTTGTGACCACCTGGAGGGGTGCGATAGGGAGAGTGGGAGGGAGGGAGACACAAGAGGGAAGAGATATGGGACCATGTGTATATGTATAACTGATTCACTTTGTTATAAAGCAGAAATTTACAAAAAAATGTTACCATAAAATGCTTTTTAAAATTAAAAAAAATGTGTTAATTGTTTACTTCAGCCAGGCACTGTGTTAGACAGAAGTGATCCCTGCCCTCATGGAGCTTAGAGTTTAGTGGGGATCTAGGAAAATAAGTGGCTGATCAATATACAATGCAGTGAAGTATCATAAGAGATCCAGGAACAAAATGTTGTAAGAGCATATAAAGGGCTACCTGACCTAATTTTGTGGGAACAGAGAAGGCTTTCTGGAGGAGGCTGAAGCCTGAAGAATATGTAGAAGTTAGCCAGCTGCAGGTAGGAGAATAAGGGAGAGGAGGCAAGGAGGAGAGGTCGAGCATACAGAAAGGCGCAGAAGAAGAGGGTGCCAGCTGTGTCCAGGACACTGGCATTACTTTGGGAAGGCTGGAGCTTGCAGTATTGGCATGAGGAAGACCAGGAAGAGAAGATGCTCAAGAAATAGACAGAGGGGACCCCTGTGTGAAGGGATGGGAAAGCATTATCAGAGTATCTAGACGTTGTCCTCAGAGCTGGGGAAGTCATTGATGAATTTTTGGCAGAGCGATGATGCAGTCAGGTTTTATTTCAGGAAAATTATCTCACCATGTTGTGTGAAATTTATTTGTGGGTGCTGTGCAAAACTGGAGGAGGGAAGAAAAGATGGGTGGGGGCTGCTGGACTAGAAATCGAGATATTGTGGGGCTTGAACTGTAGTTCACGTCGGGCAGGAGAACAGAGAATAGATTTGAGAGATGTCTGCGGTGGGGTATACTGATCAGTGGAGTCTGAGAATTAATTTTGGCTGCTCTGTTCAAAAGATTTAAGGTGCAAACCCTTTAGAGGCATCACCAAAAGACTGCCCACTGGCCAATCCTACTTGTAGTCAGGGCTTGTTGAAAGGCTGGTATGAACCAAGGAGGACTGAGTCAGTCTTGGGGGCCTGAGCCTGGAGCAATGCTAGAGGGATTGGGGGTAAAACTGCATTTGACAGGCAGTGCTCGGTGGAGGCAGAGCTGGCAGAAAGTATAGAGCTCCAGGGCTAGGAATCAGGGGCCAGGGAAGTGAAGCAGGAAGTTGAAGATGCTAAGCAAGAGCAAGCAAGCATAGAGTAGCTTTTCTAAAGAAAGGGAGGAGACAGAAGGTGTGCCATGGAATGAATTTCAGAGATACCTAAGCAAGGTTGCAGCTGGCCTTTTATGAAGAGACAGGCTCTTGTCCCGCTCCCTTCAATTGGTCTCCCTTGGGCTTCTTCCACTGGCTTCAGGTAAAATCCTGCCCTTTATGTCAGCCAGCCAGGAGGTGCTCTGCCCTCTGCTTCAGCTGACTTACTGGTGCCCTGCTTGATACTTTAGCTAATGCAGTGTTCCCTGCCGTCTACTTCAGACGGACGAAGCAAGACTGTTTTCTTCTTTTCATCCTGCTGGTGTGAATTCCAGGCCCCCATGCCCGCCCTGTCCTGCCTTGTTTTCAGATAGATTTTTCTGAATGACCCAGTGAGGTCTGGTACTCCCACTGTTTATTAAGCCCATGCATTATCTTTGCTGACCCCTCACTCACCTTCTGTGAAAACACACTCGTTTTCTGTGTTTGTTTGCAGCTGAACTGTCTTGGCATGCCACTCTCTGGGTGGGATTGTTAAGTGTTGTTTCCTCAGTGTTCTGACCCATATTCTGCTCGCTGTACTCCACCACCCCTCAGTCCTTCACTCGCACCTTTGCTCTGTGTGATATATTACTGTACGAGGGAGCCAGTGCTGTCACTCTCTTTTCTGCCCTCTCGAAATTGCTTTTGGTTTTCTCGAGGTGAGAAAACATAGAAATTCCTGCCTGCTAGAGAAGTAAGAGAGGTTTAATTCTTTTACATCTTTCCTTTCATTACCATGTGACTTGACAGAAGTCTAAATAATTGAATTTACTTCTTAAGATGCTTTGAAACTTCTAATTGAGAATGGAGATAGGATTGATGATTTCGAGCTGGTGATTCCAAAATAATCCTTATGCAAGAAAAATGAGGAAAACGAAATTCACTTTAAAAATGTGTGATTCTCCTGAATGCCAAGAAAAAAAATGTATAGACTGTACCCCAAGGGACCATGACCCAATACCATACCCAATTCTATTTCTCTCAGCCTACTAATACATTTCCCCTCAGAGGCCGCTATGCAAGGACCCTGGGATGTTAGTGAGTTATAAGACTGGTACAGGGCCCCAATCAGTGTGGTGTTGCTATTTAATATTAGCCCAGATTCAGTCCACTCTGGACTTCAGAGAAAGACAATATGGGCCATGTTACTATTTCATTAACTGTTTTATGTTTCTGGAAAGGAATAGGGTAGATCGACTCAAGCTTGTCATAAACTTTGTTTTGCTTTTGTCATTATTGCGCTCTCTCATCTTTACCTCTCAGCTCTCCATACGTTGCTTCTCCAACTAGACGTTGAAATTTCCCCAGGGATATGGTTCTAGTCTAAGAAGACCCATTTTGTTGCTCTAAGGAAGGCACCATGGCACCTTCTGAAGATGAAGAGATGAAACATGAAAATCTAGAGTAGAGTCAAGTTGGCCACATCGACAGGAAAATATTCTTTAAGACTCCCTGAGATAACAAATTTAGGATATATCTGTATCCATATTCATTATCACTATCAATTCTCATGTTCACCCAATTGCTTACTTTTCTCTGGATAAATTTTCAATTTACATAAGAAGTTATGATAAGATCAAATTCATTTTTCTGGGGCATTTTGAACTTTCATTGAAAAATATAGCTTTCTTTTTCCCTTTTATTTATTTTTTTAATGTTCCACTTAGCTTAATGGTATGAAAATGACAGGAAAGAGATTTAATTTTTATACTTAAGAGATTCATTTTGGTAGAATTTGATGCATCATAGTGTACTGAGAATCATTTAACTGCATACTTCGGCAGCAATATGAAAAATTCTAAAAATGAATTTTCTGATACAAAATACTACATTACAGGAAAATTGCTCTTCTGAAAGATAACATTTTCCCTTCCTAAATGAAAAATACATACATAACCTGCTCCAGTTTGTTAAAAGGTAAAACAAATATTTGTTTTAAATTGGGACCATTCAGAAATAAATTTGGGTAATTGCAATATTTGTGGGTGTAATGACATTTCAGCCTTTTACTGGTATTTTAACTCCTTTAAAAATATCCCTCTTTCTACTTCTCTCATATTTCAAAATGTTAAAAAGATCCAGGGAACTAGGAAAGTAGGATAAATTCAAAAGCATAATTTATACTTTCCTTTTATTTTTAGCTATTTTTTTCCTAGACTTTGGGCTGGTAGAAGAGGGAAAAGGACTAATGTTTGTTGCGAGACTCTCTCTGCACCTGGGCC
Organism: Monodon monoceros; assembly: GCF_005190385.1. NCBI lineage: Eukaryota > Metazoa > Chordata > Mammalia > Artiodactyla > Monodontidae > Monodon > Monodon monoceros. Next base: position 79,620,083 of record NW_021703784.1, on the reverse strand, counting down.
TGTGCAGGCCATTCCCATGTTATCTCATTTCAGCTTCACAAATTGTTCACCAGTCCTGATTATTCCCATTTTTCATGTGAAGAAACTGAGGTACAAGTTCACACAGCTGGTTGATGAAGAGCTAGGATTTGAAACCAGGACTTTGATTTCAAAATGTGCTCTCTGGACAGCTACATGTAAAAGAATGAAATTAGAACACTCCCTATACACAAAATACACTCCCATACACAAAAATAAACTCAAAATGGATTAAAGACCTAAATGTAAGGCCGGATACTATAAAACTCTTAGAGGAAAACATAGGCAGAACGCTCTCTGACATAAATCGAAGCAAGATCTTTTTTGATCCACTTCCTAGAGTAATGAAAATAAAAACAAAAATAAACAAATGGGACCTACTTAAACTTAAAAGCCTTTGCACAGCAAAGCAAACCATAAACAAAACGAAAAGGTAACCCTCAGAATGGGAGAAAATATGTGCAAACAAAGCGACTGACAAGGGATTAATCTCCAAAATATACAAACAGCTCATGCAGCTTAATATCAAAAAGACAAATAACCCAATCAAAAAAATGGGCAGAATCTCTAAATGGACATTTTGCCAAAGAAGATATACAGATTGCCAACAAACACATGAAAAGATGCTCAACAGCACTAATTATTAGAGAAATGCAAATCAAAACTACAATAAGGTGTCACCTCACACTGGTCAGAATGGCCATCATCAAAATATCTACAAACAATAAATGCTGGAAAGGGTGTGGAGGAAAGGGAGCCCTCCTACACTGTTGATGGGAATGTAAATTGGTACAGCCACTATGGAGAACAGTATGGAGGTTCCTTAAGAAACTAAAAATAGAGCTACCATGTGATCCGGCAGTCTCACTTCTGGGCATATACCTGGAGAAAACCATAATTCGAAAAGATACATGCACCCCGATGTTCATAGCAGCACTATTTACAAGAGTCAGGATACGGAAGCAACCTAAATGTTTATTGACAGGGGAATGGATAGAGAAGATGTGGTACATATATACAGTGGAGTATTACCCAGCCATAAAAAGAACAAAATAATGCCATTTGCAGCAACATGGGTGGACCTAGAAATTGTCATACTGAATGAAGTAAGTTAGACAGAGAAAGATAAATATCATATGATGTTCCTTTTATGTGGAATCTAAAAGAATGGTATAGATGGACTTATTTACAAAACAAAAATAGAGTCACAGATGTAGAAAAAATACTTATGGTTACCAGAGAGGAAAGGAGAGGGAGGGATACGTTGGGAGTTTGGAATTGACATATACGCACTACTATATATAAAATAGACAACTAATAAGAACCTACTGTATAGCCCAGGGAACTCTACTCAATACTCTGTAATGGCCTATATGGAAAAGAATCTAAAAAAGAGTGGATATATGTATATGTATAACTGATTCCCTTTTCTGTATACCTGAAACTAACACAACATTGTAAATCAACTATACACCAATAAAATTTTTTTTTAAATGTACTCTCAATACTGTACTAGTTTTCTCCCTTACTCTATCTTGAGTTATAATTCACTGAAAGTAAATTTACTATTCAAGGAGAATTCTGATTTAATGAGCTCCAAGAAACATTAAAAAAAAATGCATCCCTCATAAAAATGGAGGTTTAGTGTAAAATGATACAGAGGAGAATTTCTCTTTGTTTATTAATTTTTTTTAACATGGAGAAAATATTTAATATCACTAGTATCTTTTTTTTTTTTTTTTTTTTGGTACATGGGCCTCTCACCCTTTTTGCCTCTCCCATTGTGGAGCAACAGGCTCCGGACGTGCAGGCTCAGCGGCCATGGCTCACGGGCCCAGCCGCTCCGCGGCATGTGGGATCTTCCCGGACCGGGGCACGAACCCGTGTCACCTGCATCGGCAGGCGGACTCTCAACCACTGCACCACCAGGGAAGCCCCCACTAGTATCTTGAAGTAGATTAACAGAAGAAAGGATATGGTATAAAAAATAATGATTTGCTTCTTCCCTTGTAGTGATGCCTGAGTGAGTAAATCAACTGTTAGATTACTTCTATTTTCCTTATTTAAGGATTTTCATGCTTTTATGCTCAAAAATATATCTTTATAGTAGAGAACTTATGCTGGTAAACCACATCCAGAGAAAACTAACGCTAACATTTTCTTCTAGATTCATGTGAATATATGGAATTTATTTCTAGAAGTTGGATATTTTACCTACTAGTTAAAACATGAATTTTTTCCATTTAAGAATCTCCCCAACACTATTTTTATGCTATAAGTTAACATCTCTATGCATTTTAGAGATTAATTAGTATTCTGTAATAAGAATGTTACATAACTTATTTAGCCTTTGTTGGATGTTTATGTTGTTTCCAATGTCTTTTATTTACAAACTGTGCTGTTGTAAGCATCCATGTCCATGTATCTTTGCATACATCCCTGATTATTCCACTAGGATAGATTACCAAGTATAGTTCTTTTAGACACAACGTGGAACTTTCTCATTTTTAAATACTGTAGGAGACGTATATTTTGGGGGCAATTGGTATTCAGGATTCAAGCTGGTGTATATAATGACAAGGCACTGTTCAGCTCAGGATGGAAATATCAGCTCTTTGAGTGTAACAATTTTTTTGAAACACTTATGAAATGTCCCAAGTCTGAATTTTTAATCACTGACTTGTTGAGCTATTGGGAACATTCTTACCTTACAGATGAGGACATTATTATTCATTTACATCTCTGTCATTCCTTAATATATGAAGTCCTTGAGAGCCAAGACCGTGTTCTTTTCAAATTTATATCCTGGCATCTAGGACCATGCTTAGCTTAGAGCACCTGTTCAGTAAATGTTCATGAAAATGTAAACAAAAATTAGGTGTTGAGTGGCTAGAGAATTTACTAAAGGTCATATAGCCAGTTGGAGGTGGGGCTCAGACTTGAACCCATAACTCTTGACTTCTAACTCTATGCTTCTTCTCAGTTTTACCAGTGCCTCAGCCCCAGTTAGGCTGAGGCAGCAATTTGGGTGCCACTATTTTATGAGGAAGTCCTATCCCTGGGAAGCAAGAGAGAGGGGAAGGAGAAGGAGGCAAGAAAAGAGGGAGCAGAACGATAAGGTATGTTATCAAGGACCCTACCTTTTGGCATCTAGGGGAACTGCTTGACATCATGGGATCGTTTTCTGGGAAGGCTTGTAAGCAATAGCACTTCAGGATAGTTCATTGGTGGGAAGTAGGGAGACAACTGTATCTGCCAGCTGCAGTTTGCTATGGAGCATTAATCTCTAGGGGTGCATGTGTGGGTATGAATAGGCTCCTCCGCAGTGGGCAGCAGGGGACAGGGCACACTGTTGGGTTGTGCCCACTAAAGTCGGTTGTTGTGGAAGCTGGGGCAAAACAAGTGGCTAAGGGCTCCAGAGACAGGTGGCTGAGAGGATCTGATTAGAGCCTTCAAGGTGTCTGATACAACCCAAGTTACATGCAGATTCACTTAGTACATAAACATTAAACATCTTGGACGTGGTGCTGAATTGATGGTGGGTATATACTGGAAAACTAGATGTAGTTCCTGTCCTCCAGGAGCTTACAACTTTAAGTAAAATGTGGTTTTGGGCTCATCAATTAATTCCCCTTTTGTTCTCAGATCTGTCCCCAGACCTTCCACTACCCTACTCTGTTTTCTAGAGAGCTGCATTTCCCTAGCATGGTAGGTTTGGCCATTGAAGACACTAGGTAGGTTGGAGAGTGGGAGGGAGAGGGGAGCCTCTCCCCTTTGCCACCCTGCTTCTGGTGGCATCTCCAGCAGCAACTGAATCTTTTCTGGAGTTCCAGCTCAAGGCATCCTTTGCTGTGGTCCTGTTCCCATCATTTGGCCTGCCTCCTGCAATCCACTTATCCCCAATGTCCCTCCAGTCCTAGGAGTGGTGGTGACTTCCTGCTGTTGCTAATTTACAGATTGCCTCCTTGTCCCCTAATTGGTTTACAAGCTCATTTATCACCCAATAACCAGTTCCTGATATCAATTCCTTCTATTTATGAGACCTAGAGTGGTATCTTTTTCCTTACTGGACCTCCATGAAAATAGTTTTTCCCAAAGAAATCAATCCATAACCCATAATAGTTTCATTGATCATGAAGCAAATAATAATCAGTTAAAGTGATATTTAAAAGAGTGAATATTTTGTTCACGGCCAGTTAATGAAAATCATCAGAGAAATAGATTTTTAAATATAGACCTGGTCAAAATAATTTTGTTTTATTTGAAGCCATGAGGAGTTAATATAAAACTATGATCTAGAGCAGGGATCCCCAACCTCTGGGCTGCGGACTGGTACCGGTCTGTGACCTGTTAGAAACAGGCCGTACAGCAGGAGGTGAGTAGTGGGGGAGCTATCGCTCGCATTACCGCCGAACCATACCCCCAACCCTGCTGTCTGTGAAGAAATTGTCTCCCACGAAACCAGTCCCTGGTGCCAAAAAGGTTGGGGACCGCTGATCTAGAGGGATGAGCATAATCTTGTCAGGATGAACATTTTTCTTCATGAACAGAGAACATTATTTCCGCCATGAGGTCATTAGAAATCAAACACACATATTGAATGCTGACTCTTTAATTTTGAAAGAATGCTGCATATGTAAAACTGATAAAAGTAAAAAAAAACTATTATTTTCTCTTTGACATGCCAATGCTTTCATTTCCTTTTTCTGAATATGAGGATGGACATGGAGGAAGAGATATGGAAAAGCTTTTTAGGGAGGTCAGCCCTTTCTCTCCACCTATTGTGCAGCCTCAGATGATCTGTATAATAATGCAGTGCAAGCGTTTGCACAGCTGAGCTATGCTGTGTGGTCTTATGAAAAAGTATTATGGTATTTGGAGTTACAAGCTCAAAGGAATATTAATGTTAACATTGTAATCTATATTAATATCCATCATGTACTCTACTAGATGCTTTATATATGTTATCTCACGAATCTTCATAATATCCTATAAGCTCAGTATCATTTGTCCTATTTTACAGATGTGTAAAGCAAGGGAGGCAAAGCAATATGCCCAATGTTGCAGAGAGCGTAAATATTAGAGCTGGATATCAAATCCAAGTCTATTTGATTAAAACTTTCTCCTCTTTTTTTCCACACTATGTCCCTACTCTTACTACATAAAACTAGATTTCTATCTTAAGGTAAGGCCTGAAAATAAGAGTGAAGATAGATAGATAGGTAGATAGACAGTAGATAGACTGGTATTTCTAAAACCTATTGTAGTTTAAAATTGTTTCTATGTTCCCTGGAAGTGGAGAATGTGAATTATTTTTCTTGACTCTTCTCTTCCATAGGGAGAAATTCTAAGAATTGTGAAATAGAGTCTATAGATGATAATGGTCAGACCTCCTGATTTTATGATGAGAAATCTTAAGTCCAGAGGTAGAAAATGATTCAGACAAGGAAGCTACTACCTCTCAGAATCTCCATTTGAGGACAGGCATTAGGTATTCAAAGAGACTTCAACAGGGGAGAGGGGAATGGAGTTTAAGTGAAGCATTTGGACAGTAACTGCTTGCCAAATGGAACAGATGGACATTTCCTTCTGCATGTAGCAAGGGTCTGCAGTGTGGGCTGCTCCTTCATGTTCCTTTGAAAATTCTAAGAAATAAGGACTCCTGGGAGGAGGGAGACTATTGAGGGTTCCAGCTCTGTGAAGCCCCCAATAGGCTTCCTCTTAGGAAAATCAACACTTCTGATCAACACTCACAAGGAAAAGTGATATCCTATAGCTTCATGAAGGCGATCTTGGGTTGAGAGGACAATTGCCACAAATTGGGAGAAAAATCAAAGCACAGTCCCCAGTTTAGTCTTGGGAACCTGGTCAAGGAAGAAGGGGTGATTTTTAAGGTGATTGTTTGAGATATCCTTTTATGAGTCATCCCATAAGGAGTTTTTTCTGGAAAAATGGAAGTAGGAGTCAAATGCGTATTACAATTCCAAGAAAGTGAGGACCCAGGACAAATGAAACATTTATGTGCAGCCCGAGAAATGTATAAGAGTTGAAACCAGCTATAAATATCTTACTTATACTTACATATGCTAAAAACCACTCCATCAGATTCCAGTTATAGTAATGATAGGGTTAAACAGACATGAATTGTGTGTTTGCTCTGCATTCTTTTGTATGACCTTGGGGCTGTTACCTACTTAACTGATATTAGTCTCAGTTTTTTAAATCTCTAAAATGCGAGATAATAATACCCTTTGCTTGGCTAATGTTATTAGAGGTGTCTAGTCCAACTAACAAAAGCTATATCGTTTCCTCTGTAATTACATGATGTAGTTGCTCTGAGAAAAAGGTTACTGTCTCCCCCATCAATTAAGGCAATCAGTCCCACTTGATTAATTCAGCCCACTTCAGAGCACTCAGCAGCTTGATGTACTTACAAAGGGGGCACCTACATACCAAGGGGGTGTGCTGCACTGGGTAATAGTTACAGAAATCAGCCATTGGCTGTCAATATTTGAAGGCTTTGTTATCCAATCAAATGCCTGTGGCTAATGGGGTTCTTGATAAGCTACACAAATAGACAATAATTTTCCATTTATTAATGAGTAACAGTCAAATAATTTTGCAATATACTCATTACAAAAATGACAACAGTAAGAAGGTAGGAAAAGGGCAGAATATTTGAATTAGTTTATGATAAAGAGAAAACTGAGTGACTTTGGTTGTGATATTTTGCTTCATGGATAACTTTGCCAGACCTAAGCCCTTAGCTGCATCTCTAATTCTCTGTGACAATTTGCTTCTGCTCAGTTCTCTTTGCCTTTCACATCCCAATAGAAAGGGGACCTGTCATTGTATGTAAAATAAGTCTCTGCTTGAAAAGAGTAGCAATCAAGATACAAGATATTTGTGTCATAAAACTCAATGTGGTGACATTTTCCTTTTTCTTTGATGCTATTTTAATACATAAAAGTAATACATGAACAAGTCATAATATTTAGAATAGAGAATCATGTAGCAAAAGAAATAAAATCATTCATAATCAGTTGTGGTCATTTTTAAAACAAAAAATGATTTGACTCTAATTCCAGGTTTAGGAGCATTAAACAAAGAAAGAAACAATGTTCCCAGACTGTTTAATGAATTGTAGTATGGGCTCCTAAGTGACAGCCAAAGTAAACGAAGATAAGGGAAATCAGTCAGTCTGAAGAAAAAGTATCTGTACACAAGATCAGCATCCAGTTTTGTTAAGAATCAAAGCTATTTTAATTTGTGCTTTTTAATCAGAAATAGGAATAGCGGGGCTTCCCTGGTGGCGCAGTGGTTGAGAATCTGCCTGCCAATGCAGGGGACACGTGTTCGAGCCCTGGTATGGGAGGATCCCACATGCCGCGGAGCAACTAGGCCCGTGAGCCACAACTACTGAGCCTGCGCGTCTGGAGCCTGTGCTCCGCAACAAGAGAGGCCCGCGCACCGCGATGAAGAGTGGCCCCCGCTTGCCGCAACTAGAGAAAGCCCTCGCACAGAAACGAAGACCCAACACAGCCAAAAATAAAAATAAATAAATTAATTTAAAAAAAAACTAAAAAAAAAAAAAAGAAATAGGAATAGCCTCATTATGATCAAGTGAAATGCTATATGGACTGAAATAATTATAAATATAACTAGAGTATGGAGATCAGATCACTTATTTTTTATATAGCAACATAATTATTCCAGTTAGAAGTAGAAAAAGCATGAAGTATATTAAATTAAAAATACAACAATTTCCTTGTACAGTGTTCTTCAGGTTAAAAAGTTTAAATTTGTTCCTGAGATTAATCCTTTATTATACTTACAATGCAATTATTGACATTATTTATTATATGTGATTTTTCCCAGTTTAGAGATGAGGAGAATGAGATTTAGCTCATTACCCAAGTCATACAATGAGTCACTATCCTGTGTTGCATATTATGTTGCACCTCATGACAGATTGCAGTATTTCCTTAGAGTAGCTCAGATGTACAGGTCATATAATTGAATGTTATCCAGCTTTTGTAATTGAAGAATATTTTCTTAAAGTTGTAGGAAGAACCCAAAAGCTTAGAAAGAGCCATATTGATAAAATGGAAAAAACAAACACGAGTTGGGACTAATTGGTCCATCCATCAGTGTGCCAGTCTCTGAAGCCCCTCAACAGAACCCCAAGAACTGTTTGAAAACAGTTCACACAATTTTTTTGGCTGTTATTGTTTTTTATGGTGTTTGTTTTAAGTGAAAGACAAAATATGTAAATGAACAATGGATAGATATTTTAAGAAAGAAAACTCTGATCCACAATATATAGCAATCAGCCTGGAAACCAGCCCATTTTCTAGAGTAACCAGCTCAGGAAGACAGCCTACTCTCTGCAAGTCAGACTTATAGGAATTCAGCCCATTATTCCAGCTGGTTGACTCGGGATGCCACACAATAACTCCTGGAACAGTCAGCCCCCAAATGGCCAGGACTTGATTAATAACGGACAGCTTCCCTAATTTTTGTCACCACTTCCAACTTAGGGCCAACCAGAGAAAGCCAAATAGGTACCCCTAACCAATCACACAGGATGCCTCACTTCTAGTTAGCCCACCTGAAGCTTCCCCATGCCTAAAAGCCCCCAATCAGAGCACACCTGAGACTTCTCTTCTTTCCACTAGAAAGCTTGCCCATTCTTCTGCTTGTCTTTGAGCCTCTGCCAAAGCGCAAGCAATGGTTACTATCGCAAGCTCTGAATAAATAGACTTTGCTTTTCTCATTTGGGCCATCTTTTAAAATTTTCCACAAGAGAAAACCTTTATTATTTTTAATAGAATGATACCTAATCATCATTAAAAAGCTCAAGCAAGGGCTTCCCTGGTGGCGCAGTGGTTGAGAGGCCGCCTGCCGATGCAGGGGACGAGGGTTCGTGCCCCGGTCCGGGAGGATCCCACGTGCCGCGGAGCGGCTGGGCCCGTGAGCCATGGCTGCTGGGCCTGCGCGTCCGGAGCCTGTGCTCTGCAACGGGAGAGGCCACAGCGGTGAGAGGCCCGTGTACCGCAAAAGAAAAAAAAAAGCTCAAGCAACACAGGAGAGAGGAAAATAATCTCATCAACCAGAAATAAACACCATCACCATTAAATGAACATAATAGCAGATATTTCTTTGTGTCTACAGACAGACAAATAAGTAGATAGATAGGGGAATGGGTGGGTAGGTAGACGAATGAGAATGATTTTCATAAAATGGCATCATGGAATACATTCTATTTTAAATTGTGTATTAAGTTATTTTATTATAACAAATGAAAATAAACAGAAGTGAATAACTAGTTCTTTCCCAAACATATATTAGTTCCTAATAGATTGTCCTGAAGGTAGGTAAAAATAGTGTGAAAAAATATGATGTGCCAGTCACTTCTTTAAACTCTAGATTTCAAATTTAAATGGTACTGAATGCCTGCCTGCTATGAAGAATAGGACAAATTCAGATGAACATTTCTTCCTTCTCCATTTTCCCTCACATCCTTATATAGGTTATTTATATTAGTATATTTGTTTTGTCAAAATGGGCAATATTTACATTATTTTCTATCAAAAGATCAGTGGCTGACATTTGTTGAAATCTGTAGATTCCATGCACTGTTCTAAGCCTGCCTACCTTTTGTCAGCCTTATGATTCTCTTTCTCTCTTCTTTTCTCTCCTTTTTGCTTTAGAGTAGGGGCAGAGGCAAGATTAGGGGAAGCATTCATCAGCTCCTGACATTACAGTTTGCTTTGACAAAGAACTGAAACACTTAGGGTTTGCTCTCTTCTGAGTTGTTGTCAAATATCCTGTACTATGTATTTCACCTGGTTGGAGGAATATCCTGTTTTTCTGGTAGAATACACTAGGCCTTCAGTTAATTCACGCAACTTAAAATGTAGCTTTGGAAAATTGTGTCCCTGCTGGCATTTTCTTGCTCCAGCTCACTCATCATGGGCATGACACTTACTCTTAAGAATTTGCCTTGACTGTTTTTCCTACATTACTTATTCCTTTAGTCCACATCTCTGAAAATTAAAGGTATTAATGAAAATCTCAAGATTTGGAGTGCTCACATTCTTTCGCCAAGATGGTTCTCAGGGGACAATAATGGTAGTAAATGTTAGAATCTGCACCAAGTCATATCAAGATTTCCTACATCCTCCCTTGGGCTGCTGCTTTTCAGAGTTGATAGCATTTGCCACTTTTGAACTTTCCCCCATTTTTCTGCTTTTAACTATTTTATGTCTACTTTTCAGGTGTAGAGTCGGTAACCTAAGTATCAGGAGCATAGGATGGGAGTGTTATATATATTCTTTAGGGCAATGGTCACTAACCTTTGAGTGAGGCGTAGAGGACTCCATGAGAGGTGCAGAGGTTTTGAAGGAGGTTTTCAAATGCATATGCATTCCAAAAATTGTCTGTGGGCTGAATAAAAATAGTACTTATGTACTACTATATTTCAAATGAATTCAGGTGCTGTTTTATGGTGGATAAAATGGAAAGTAATTTAAATGCATTACTGAATTCTTTATAGCTCTTTGTCATTATGCATTTAGGCGAGGCAATATAGCGGTACTCAGGGGCTGCAGACAGAAAGCTATGTCACCCTGTAACCTTGAGAAAGTTATTTAACTATTGTGAGCCCTGCTGTACAGTGAGTTGATAATAGTATCTACCTCACAGGGTTGTTATAAGGCCTAAAGGATAAATACATGCAAATCATTTGCCATGATGCCAGATACCTCATGAGCACTCGGTGTTAGCAACTACAGTTGCAATCAATGGATACTATCACATGAAGATCTAATAATTGTTTAGAAGAGGATCTTCTTATTTTAATGTTGGGAATCACAGCAGGGCCAGATAAGCCTCTTGACTCTTTGGACATGGCTTATCTACTTCTATTAGGTTAAATTACATAAGTACTTCAGCGGGAAAAAAATGTATTGAGCATGTCTCCAAAGAAACAAGGCTGATGGCAGTTTAGCATGTAGCATCTATTGGATGCATGAAATGTCCCAGCTTGATTTCCACAAGAAGCAAATACTGACATGAAGATTAGCATGCGGAAGTTTATTTGGAGGGCTCTCAGGACCAACACTTGGTGGAAGGAAAAGGAAGAAAATAAGATTAGGCAGAGGGAGAAGTTAGGTGTTGATTCAGTTTCAAGGAAGGCCATAGATGAATCTCACGGGGAGCTCTGAAGTTATGATGGCCCATCGAAGTGGTCTCAAGTTGTGACAAGGAGGGCCGTACCTTTGTATTCCCACATTGACCAGTGATCGTGTGCTGGGTACCTCTGCTTGAGGCAGGTTTCCCCAGTTGAGGGTAATTTCTGGCAAGGGCTCAGCTTGGAGGACTGGCAGCTGGCAGCACTCCTGGCAGGTGGGGCACACGTTCTTCAGGTCTGAAGGGGGATTTGAGTAGGCTCCTCTCTATTAGCTGTGGCATGCTCTTGAAAAATCATGTATTCCTTTCTCAAAATAGTTCTAAAATGGCATTCAAAATAAATTTCAGAGCTAGTTTACTCGCTGCTTTAAAAAATGTGTCTAATTACCATTTTTATTCTATGTTCTGATGTCATGAAGTGAAACATATAATGAAAAATATCAATGTATTCTTTAGTGGAAATGTATTTTAATATGTGATTAACATGGTTTGAGACATTTACTATAGATATTTATTACATTGAATCTGATGGATCCTGGCCATCCATCTGTGTTTTAAAGACTATATATATATATACACACATGTGTGTGTCTTTGCACACATATATTCAGATCTGTTTTGTGAGCAAGCTTGATTTTTACATATTTATGTAAGAGTGGCATTTTTTTCCCAGGTCAGTGTCAGGCACTGTAGGAAAACACAAAGAATAAGAAGCATTCCAGTCCTCAGGGAGGTAAGAGGAGATAAAACACATGCACAGTAATTATTTGTAGCAGATCACTTTTAAAAAGAGTTAAGGGGCCTGACATGGACATGACAGGATAGGCAGAAGAGAGGAGTATTCAGGCGCACAGAGTGTCTAGCCAGGCTGTTCAGGTTCAAATCCCAGCTCTGTTACCTCCTAGCTCTGTGACATTAGACAAGGTACTTGACTTTTCTGTGCCTCACTTTCCTTATCTGTAAAATAGGTTTAATGGCACCAACACTGCAGGGTTGTTAGGGTTACATGCGTTAACATATGGGTATGAGTTTTGTCTATGAGCCAATGCAAGAAACATGATCTTATTTTTCTTAAAAAAAATCAGATCAATATACTCAGAACTCCTCCCTACCTGATTCAAAATTGAAATTTATGTTTTTGCAGGGAGCCTAGAGTAATATGAGAGTCACAATATTTTGTTGTTGCTGTTGTTAAATCTGCAAAGTGTCTCTTTCTTTTTTAATTGAACTGTAGTTGATTTACAATATTGTGTTAGTTTCAGGTATACAGCAAAGCGATTCAGTTATATGTGTGTGTGTGTGTGTGTGTGTGTGTGTGTGTATATATTCTTTTTCAGATTATTTTCCACTGTAGGTTATTACAAGATATTGAACATAGTTTCCTGTGCTATACAGTAAATCCTTGTGGTTTATATATTTTATAAATAGTGGAGTGTTATCTGTGTCATTCTCTGTCTGACTTACTTCACTTAGCATAATATCCTCTAAGCCCATGCATGTTGTTGCAAATAGCAATATTTCATTCTTTTTTATGGCTGAGTAGTATTCCACTGTATACCACATCTTCTTTATCCATTCATCTGTCAGTGGATATTTAGGTTGCCTCCATATCTTGGCTATTGTAAATAGTGCTGCTATGAACATTGCATATATGTTTTTGAATTAGAATTTTTGTCTTTTCCAGATATATGCCCAGGAGTGGGACTGCTGGATCATATGGTAAGTCTATTTGTAGTTTTTTTTTAAGGAACCTCCACACTGTTCTCCATAGTGGCTGCACCAATTTACATTCCCACCAACAGTGTAGGAGGGTTCCCTTTTCTCCACACTCCCTCCAGCATTTATTGAGAATCACAATATTTGAAGAATATTTGAAGAATAGCCTTCTGGTCTGCAGTGCACACTGGTCATCACTGTTACATGCACCTTCTCTGCCTCTATCAAAGGGCATTTAGATATTTGCTGAGGCTGGAAACTGCATTCTCTAGTCACTGACCTTCTCAGGTACACCTCGCAGTCATCTCACCTGAGACCAGCATCTCCCTGGTAGTAGACTACGGATCAGCACATCATTCTCCATTGCTTCTGAACTCTCCAGACTCCTACTCCACCATTTTCCAGAAAAACTCTCTCAAAACCTTTCTTGTCTAAAGGCTAATTTATTACCTTTCCCAATCCTGAAATCCCTCTACTTAGATAATATAGTTCCATATTCTCTTATGAGCCTAGACTTTTGAAAACAAATGTTCTGTTTGGAAGTGATCTTTTGGGTATGCTTGTGTTTTTTCCCATTTCTGGGAAAAGCAAAGACAAAAACATTGCTATCTTCTTTAGACAAAGAGGTGAAAATTATTTACAGCAGTGAGAATAAAATGCAGATTAATATGGCAATACATTATTCCACCATACACAGATTGCTCTATGTTAAACAGGGTTTATTTCTCCCTATTTAACTTGCAATTCAAGCTATTATAAAACCCATTGCCTGTATTGGTTTGAAATGAGTTTCAATATTTGCAGAATTCGAAAGTAGTAACTCCAGCAATCTGTTGTTAACACAAGGAGTAAAATATCAAGAGCATCTTTTTTTTTTTCCACCCTTCCTCTTGTATCTGTTTATCAAATTGTCCACAGATGGTTCAGATCATAGGGTATCAAGTTTTTATTGGAAAATCAAGTGCACTCTTTGAAACTGTATTGCTCCCATCTCCTAGGCATGTTCTCCAGGGTATTAATATGTTTAGATATGCTTCTGTCAAAATGATGCTGTTACATTCCCAGAGATAGAATATTGAGCAGGCTGAATGTGAACTCAAAGAAGGTAAGTGTTTTATTGAGTTATAGGAAGGGAGGTTCCCTGTAAAATAATGTTTTAGAAGAATTATAATATCAAATGAAATCTTAGACTGTTCAGATACAACTCAAGTGGAAATAAGTTGGAAAATGAAGAAATTTAGAAATAGCAGAGAGGAGTATTATTAACAGAAATGATGGAATCCTAAACGTTTAGCTGTACCTTACATTATGATTGTCACATCAAATACTTTGGTGAACACCTGAAAAGCTATATGAAAATAAAATTGTATTGTACAGTTACTAAAGAATTTTTAGAGAAGGATAATATTTGGAAAGAACATTTTTGCAAACTCCTAGGGGAAATACAGGGTTAGATTACCGCAAGTCTCTGGTCATAACATTTTCATCGACCAATCAATATATAACCTTGTTTTATGTGTGTTTTTATTAAAAGACACCCTATTTAATACATATTTTTGATTCTTTAACATTGAACTCATCACCAACAAAACTACAACTCATGTCTGAACAAAGCATATCTAACACACGTGTTTTCTACATAAGGTACATCAGAGCCTTCTTGGACTTGGGAACATTAGCATTGCTCTTGGGGGCAATTTGAAACAGAGAAATCACCAACAAAAAGTGGAAAAAAAAAAGCAAATAATGTGGCAGTAAAAAGATTGCAAAAAAAGGCACTTTATAGTAGGAGAGCTGAAACAAGCAGACAGAACTTTGCCTTATTTGACCTCAGCTGGGAACATGTACATTGTGTGACTCAAATTTTTCAACACATTGAGCATATCCATGAATGTCCACAAAAGTAATGTGAGTTTTGATTTTGGGGTTACAAATAAATTTTAGTGAGCAGGCAAATTCACAGATACAGAGTATTGAACTGTACGGATCCATTGTACTTGGAAATAAATGTTTGTTGGGTGCCCTAAAGGAGTAATATAACTGTATTTTTTTTAGAAGTTCAGTTATTCGAATATTTTAAGGCACTTTAAATTAGGTTGTAATTATTCAGTCTAGAGTATTAATATTGGGAGGAATCTTAAAGATCAATCTTCTCACTTTATAGATAAGGAAGATTAATCCCAGAGAGAAAAGGCAACTTTCCTAAAGTTGCATTGGAAATCACGTAGTGGCAAAACAGGACCAAAATCCCTTATCCCTGATCCTAAGCCCTTTTCTTTGTTTTAAATACTCTACCCCATACAATGCAGAATATATTTTTAAGATTAATGTTAAGATTGAGAACGTATCAGTGATTATGCCAATTCCTGGTTTTGATCCATCCAAAAAAAAAAATAGTGTGGTGTTCAGCCTAGCAAAAGCAGTGAGTATTGATAGTCAGTCTTTAACTTTTTTTTTTTTTTTTTTTGGCTGCATTGGGCCTTAGTTGCTGTGCGCAGGCTTTCTCTAGTTAGGTGAGTGGAGGCTACTCTTCGTTGAGGTGCAAGGGCTTCTCATTGCGGTAGTTTCTCTTGTTGCAGAGCACGGGCTCTAGGTGTGTGGGCTTCAGTAGTTGTGGCACATGGGCTCAGTAGTTGTGGATTGCAGGCTCTAGAGCGCAAGCTCAGTAGTTGTGGCTCATGGGCTTAGTTGCTCCATGGCATGTGAGATCTTCCCAGACCAGGGCTCAAACCCGTGTCCTCTGCATTGGCAGGCGGATTCTTAACCACTCTGCCACCAGGGAAGTCCCTGATAGTCAGTCTTGGTGATCCACTATTATCAATGGCAGGTATTCTCTAATTTTTATGTCTAATCATATCACTTATTTATCACACCCACAGAGATGCATTCTCTCTACATATACACAAACCAATTTTAGTCTTCAGCACCTACTGTGAGTAAAGTCAACCGGGATCGATCTTAAATGTATTGTTAAAATGATGAAACTAAATTTAAGAAAAAATTTTATTGTACATACAGTGTCAAAAATTAGATTTTTGTTTTTAACATTTTTATACTGTATTTTCATTAAGCCTTAAACATTCAAATAACTCACCCTCTAAAAAACTATGGATATGTCACTCCTTTGGGGCACTATTGACCCAAGAAGCATTTATTGTCTGTTTTGAAATTAGGAATAATTTAAATATTGAGAGGCTGATTCTAACATAGATGATGTATAGGTAGATGGATGAGCAGATAGAGAGAGAGAATTATGGTATCTGAAACAAAAATACATTTAGTCATTTTTGTAACATATTCCACTGGAATGTTTCTGTACTCAAGACATCTTTGCCTCTGGGATTAATGATTTTCATTTTGTTCTCAATTTGCTACAGTAACCAGAGATCAATTTTTAATATCCCATTGAGTTAAAGTTAGTAATTATTTCAGAAAGTCAGAGGGAAGGGGTTCTGTCAAGGAATTGGTTTGTGAAGCCTGAACTATATTCTGAAGTCATAAACATCTCTTCTTTAATGTTCTTCTTCAAACTGACCACAAGTTTAAATGGGTCCTAAACTTGTTCTAATGGTTTGGCATGGATCATTAACTATCCCAGGACTCTAAGTATTTCCTGCACTATGAAATCAAGGATGGAACTGTCAGATTGCTGGACCAAGAGTCAAAGGGCCCAGAGTCAAGAGACCACTGTCTTACTGAGGAAATTTTATTTGAGGATGGGAGTCAATAGGTGATGGATAATTATCCATCTTACTTAATGCTTTTAATAAATTTAAATATAAATGATTTTCTAAAAGGACTATGTTCCTTTAATCAAGGAGGTGAAAGACATATATATTGAAAACTATAAGACATTAGTGAAAGAAATTGAAACAGACACCAATAAATGGATATTCCATGCTCATGGATTGAAAGAATCAATACTGTTAAAATGTCAGTACTACTCAACAGACTCAATGCAATCTTTGTCAAAATTCCATTGGCATTTTTCAGAGAGATAAAACAAGTAATCCTAAAGTTTGTATGGAACTAAAAAACAATCTCAGATAGTCAAGGCAATCTTCAGAAAGAAGAACAAAGCTGGAGATACCATGCTCCCTGATTTCAAACTATATTACAAAGCTACAGTAATGGAAACAGTGTAGTATTGGCATAAAAACAGACACAGAGATCAATGGAACAGAATAGAGAGCCCAGAAATCAATCCATGCATATGGGTCAATTAATTTGCAACAAAGGACAAAGGACAAGACTGTACAATGGGAAAAGGACAGTCTCTTCAATAGATGTTGGAAAAACTGGACAGCCACATGCAAAAGAATGAAACTGCACCCTTATCTTATACCATTCACAAAAATTAACACAAAATGGATTAAAGACTTGATTGTATGACCTGAAACCATAAAAGCCATAAAAGAAAACATAGACAGTAAGCTCCTTGGCATAAGTCTTAGAGATGATTTTTTGAGTCTAACACCAAAAGGAAAAGTAACAAAAGCAAAAATAAATGAGACTACATCATACTAAAAAACTTCTGCACAGCAAATGAAGCCATCAACAAAATGAAACCTACTGAATGGGAGAAAATATTTGCAAATCATATTTCTCTAGGTGGCTAATATCCTAAATATATAAAGAACTCATAGAACTCAATAGCAAAACAAAAACAATATGATTGAAAAATGAGCAGAAGATTTGAATAGATATTTTTCCAAAGAAGATATACAGATGGCCAACAGGTACATGAAAAACTTCTCAGCATCATTAATCATCAGGGATATGCAAATCAAAATCACAAATGAGATATCACCCCCCACCCGTTAGAATAGCTTTCACCAAAAAGACAAGAAATAAGTGTTGGCAAGGATGTGGAAAAAGGGAACCCTTATGCACTATTGGTGGGAATGTAACTTGGTGCAGCCACTATGGAAAACACTATGGAGGTTCCTCATAAAATTAAGAATAGAACACCATGTGATCCTTCAATTCGAGCAATATATCTGAAGAAAACAAAAATGCTAACTTGAAAAGGTATATGCATTCCCATGTTCATTGCAGCATTGTATACAATAGTTAAGACATGGAAACAATTTAAGTGTCCATTAATGGATGAATGAAAAAAGAAAATCTTTATACAATGGAATATTATTTAGCCATAAAAGATATGAAATCTTGCCATTTGTGACAATGCAAATAGACCTTGAAGGTATTTTGCTAAGTGAAATAAGTCAGACAGAGGAGGACAAATACCATTTGATCTCTCATATGGAGAATCTAAAAAAAAAAAAAAAAAGCTACTAGATAAAGAGAACAAATTGGTGATTGCCAGTGGCAGGGGGTGGGGGGGTTTGGGCTTTGTTCCCAAAATAAATAACAATAATAATTTGGAGGTTATTTTGAGGAGCTCAGACTTAGGCTGTATAATTTAATGTTTATAAAAATCTTAGACTGTATTCCCTATAACATAAATGTGTATAAAACCTAGTATTTTTCTCTGTGAGAGCTACTAAGGCTTCCAAAGTCCAGTTAAAGTAAAAATCAGTAATACGTTTCAAAAGTAGATCAAAGTTTATTCCTGAATAACTTCAGTAAGTCTTATTTTAATTTTTTTTTAGATTAATAAGAAAATGAATTTATTTAAGTATAAGGCCAGACTGAAGCCACAGACAGGAAAATGTTCAACATCACTGTGGGGGAAAGGGACTTCTTTATTGAAAAGACCTCTGCAGCCACTGATGCTGAGAACTGGATGCCAGAAATTCCACCTTGGCCACTCACAAAGAGAGCAGTGATGGTGGGGAGGGGGATGAAGGTGAGGATGCAGTGAGGATTAGGGTTGGGACAAGAATCCTGGCTTCAAACCATAGGCCCTGTAGTTACTAGGGTCATGAGGAATGTGCTCCTGCATTCATTCCTTTCTTCCTCAAATATTTATGGACTGTCTCCTTTGTGCCAGGAACTGTGCTAAGTGCTAGGGATAAAGTAAAGACTTGCTCTCATGGCGCTTAGAGCCGAATGGATGAGACAGAGAAAAGGCATGTAGACCCATGAGGAGAAGGAAAGGGGCAGGGTTCTTCAGAGGAGGGTAGCATTGAGAAGGAAGTGGAGGAGGCCATACTGTTTCAGAAGCAGCCACAGCCCATCCCTGCGTGGGTCCTCCCCGGACTTCAGCGTCTCCAGGGAGCCCAGTTCACAGGTCCTCGTCAGGCCCCCACAGCACCACCACAGGTCTTCTTCTCACGGCAGCCGCCATATACAAAGGTCTCGCAGAGCCCAGACTTAGAGTTGTAGAAGTACCTGATCTTCCAGGCCCTGCAGAGACCCGTGTACAGAGGCTCCAGGCAGAAAGCAGGCCACAGGGCTTGGGCAGGGCTCTTGTTTTCACCCCCTGGGGTGCCAGCCACCAGGGTGGCCAGGAGGATGAGAAGAGCTGCAGAGAGACAGAACCAGCTCATCTTCATGGCCTTGCAGAGGGCTGCTTATTTTAATTTTTGAAAGCAAAACCTACACAGATTCAAAAGTAATCTCAAAAATGAGTAAAAAAAGAAATTAATATCCTAGCTAAGAAAGAGCATGGCTTTGGGACTTCCCTGGTGGTCCAGTGGTTAAGACTTCCCCTTCCAATGCAGGGGGTGTGGGTTCAATCCCTGGTCAGGGAACCAAGATCCCACATACCTCACAGCCAAAAAACCAAAACATAAAACAGAATCAATATTGTAACAGATTCAATAAACACTTTAAAAATGGTCCACATCAAAAAAAAATCTTAAAAAAAAAAAAAAAAAGAAAGAGCATGGCTTTGGAATCAGGCAAAATTCGGTACCAGTAGGAATTAGTCATTTGACCTCTCCTGGTTTCCTCTGTAAATCAGTATAATACCTACATCATAGGATGGTTGTAAGTTCTAAATGAGAGCTCTATTGCTGCATAAAAATTAGCCACAAACTTGGTGGCTTAAAACAATAAATATTTATTATCTGATGGTTTCTGTGGGTCACGAATCTGGGTCCAGCTTAGTTGGGTGGCTCTGGCTTAAATTCTCTCATGAGGTTGCAGCCAAGTTGTTGGCTGGGTCTGAAGTTTCATCTTAAAACCTGACTGGAGGAAGATTTGCTTTCAGGTTTGCTCATGTGGGCCTCTATTCCTTAGGGCTGTTAGACTGAGGGCCTTGTTTCCTTGATGTCAGCCAGAGGCCTCCCTCAGTTTCTTTTCACATGGACCTATCCACAGGGCTGCCTGATAACATGGTGTGTGACCTCCCCAACAGTGAACAGTCCAAGAACAAGAGAACATCCAAGACAGAAACCACTGTCTTTTTATAACCTAATTTCAGAAGTAGCATTCCATCACTTGTGCATATATGATTCATTAGAAGCTCAATAAATCCACTCAGGAGAAGGGAGTTACACAAGGGTGTGAAAACCAGGAAGTGGGGATCATTGGGACCATCTTAGAGGCTGTGTACCATAGCAATAGGTCAGGCAGGCATAGTGCTGAGTTCCATTGATATTAGCTATACTAATAACTCACTTTCCAAGTGGATTAAGTCCACTTGGTTTTTAAGCATCCTTTGATCATGACCTTTATATGGAGCTTGTTATGTGCCAAGCAGTGTTCTAATTGTTTTTATACGTATTAATTAATTTAATCCTTACAAATTATCATGATACTTTTACAGATGAGAGAATAAAGTTACAGGATGATTAAGTTGCCCATGGTTACAGAGTTAATAAATGTTAGACTTGTGATTTGAACCCAGGCAGTTCCAAAAACTAGGACCCTAAATGTTATGCTATACAGTCTCACAGTCAGTGTCTCCTAACCTTTATGAGTTTTGGACCTCTTTCATGAACCTGATGAAAGCTGTGAGCCCTTTTCTTGAAAAATATACTAAGGCACATTTTCCATACCATTTTAGAGGGTTTTCATAACCCCTAAATCCACAGATGGACACCTGATTTAGAACTCTTGTCTATAATTCTCCAACTTGAATAGAATTAAGTAAAGGCTAGATTTCTACATAAACCAGGCTGGGGTAGTGAGATAGAAGCAGATTGTGAATCAGTGGAATTGAGTTTGGATTCTAACTCAGCAGGCAAGTCATTAAACTTGAGGCCACAGTTCTTTTATCTATAAAATGATGTAACAATCCTATATGTAAGAACTAACACATACTCAGTGCAAAAACTCACATATATTACTTTGTGCCAGGTCCCATTTCAAGTCTTTTTCTTATAGTATCTCACTTAATACTTACATATCCTCCCCTTTCCCCTGTGAGATAGATATTATAATTCTGTTTTAGAGATAGGGAAACTGAAACGCGAAGAGGTTAGGTACTTTGTCTAAGGTCACATAGTAAGCAGCAGAGTCAGAATTTGAACTGAGGCAATCTGATTTTGAAGTCCATACCCTTAAATGCTAGTCACCATCATTCCCTGGGGCTACTATAAGGATAGAGTAAATATGCATATATGAAAACACTCCAAAAATTGCAAGCGCTAAAACATTCCAGATATATAGTTGAAAGAGAAATGGAATTGATTTGCATCACATAACTTCACAGTTGTGTGCCCTTGAGTAAGATGTTTAATATCTCTGGACCTCTGCTTCCTCAACTAAAAAGGGGAGAATTCATACATCTCCTCCTTTCTGTAAATAAAATGCCTACAGGAAGGTACTTCGTAAACTGTATAAAGCATTAAGTTAATGCAGGTTCTTCTTTACATATTTATATTTCATCAGATTCAATTGACCAAGGTCCTTAAGATAGATAAATGGTATATTTCAGTGAAAAAAAAACCTTGAGTTTCTTTGATAAAGAATGATCTCCAAAAGTAGCAAGCCCAGCTACATTTGCTAATGTCTGTTATATTTGAACCTCAAATATATGTTTTTTAACCAGATACCACCAAGCACTTTGACTTATCTTCTGAACACCCAGACCCACCTGGAGGGCAGTTTAAATCTTCAAGAATTGGTTTGGCTTCCTTCTTAAAATTTTCTGCATTTTCCATCACAGAGAACATTTTTAAACCTAATTTTTATTTTTAAAGACACTAAATAGCTAAATGTCAGTTAACATGATAGATTCTGCTGTGATAAATGATGTAGTTTCGCTACATATGTATAAAAAAGGCATCATGAAAACAATGAGCTATCTGAAAAAGAAATTAAGAAAAAAACCCATTTACAATAGCATCAAAAAGAAAAAAAACACGAATAAATTTAACCAAGGAGGTAAAAGATCTGTATATGGAAAACGAGAAACATAGATGGAAGAAATTGAAGAAGATATAAATTAATGGAAATATATCACATGTTCATGGATTGAAAGAATTAATATTGTTAAAATGTCCATACTACCCAAAGTGATCTATATATCCAATGCAATCCCTATCAAAACTCCAATGGCATTTTTTTACAGAAAAAGAAAAAACAATCCTAAAAATCGTATGAAACTATGAAAGATCCAAAATAGCTAAAGCAATCTTGAGCAAGAAGGGCAAAGCTGGAGGTGTCATACTTCCTGATTTCAAAGTTTATTACAAAGCTATAGTAATCAAAACAATATGGTATTGGCATAAAAAGAGACACATAAATCAATGGAACTGAATTGAGAGCCCAGAAATAAACCCACAGATGTATGGTCAACTAATTTTCTACAAAGGTGCCAAGAATACACAATAGGTAAAGGATAGTCTGTACAATAAATGGTGTTGGGAAAACTAGATATCCACACACAAAAGCAAGAAATTGGACCCTTATCTTACACCATACACAAAAATCAACTCAAAATAATTAAAGACCTAAATGTAAGACCTAAAGCCATAAAATTGCCAGAAGAAAACGTAGGGGAAAATCTCCTTGATGTTCCTCTTGACATTGATTTTTGGATAGGTGACCAATAGCACAGGCAACAAAAGCAAAAATAAACAAGTGGGACTACATTAAAAAGTTTCTGCACAGCAAAGGAAACCATCAACAAAATGAAAAGGTAGTCTATGGCATGAGAGAAAATATTTGCAAACCCTATTACAACTCAATAGCAAAAATAGACCAAATAACCTGATTAAAAAATAAGCAAAGGACCTGAATAGACAGTTTTCCAAAGAAGACATGCAGTTCACCAACAGGCACATGAAAAGATGCTCAACATCGCTAATCATCAGGGAAATGCAAATCAAAACCACAATAAGACATCCCCTCATACCTGTTAGGATGTCTATTATCAAAAAGATAAGTGCTGGGTTTCCCTGGTGGCACAGTGGTTGAGAGTCCACCTGCCGATGCAGGGGACGAGGGTTCGTGCCCCAGTCCGAGAAGATCCCACATGCCGCGGAGCGGCTGGGCCCGTGAGCCATGGCCGCTGAGCCTGCGTGTCCGGAGCCTGTGCTCCGCAACAGAAGGGACCGCGGCAGTGAGAGGCCCGCATACCACAAAAAAAATAAAATAAATAAAATAAAATAGAACTACCATATGATCCCACTTCTGGATATATATGCAAATGAGCTGAAATCTCAAAGATCTCTCAAAGATATCTAAGTGTGTGTCGATGGATGTGTGCGTAAGGAAAATGTGACATGTACACAATGAATTTTATTCCATAAAAAAGAAGGAAATACTGCTATTTGCAACAACATGGATGAACCTGGAGGGCATTATGCTAAGGCAGACAGAGAAAGACAAATACTGTATGGTATCACTTATTTATGGAATCTTTAAAAAAATTAAACTCATTTAAACAGAGAGCAGAATGATGATTGCCAGGGGTTGGGGGAGGGAAGAAATGGGGAGATGTAGGTCAAAGGATGCAAATTTTCTGTTATAAAATAATCAAATATACAATACGGTGACTATAGTTAATGATACTGTATTGTATACTTGAAATTGGCTAAGAAAGTAGATCTTAAGTGTTCTCACAAAAAAAAAAAAAAAAAAAGCTATATGAGGTGATGGATATGTTAATTAACTTGATTGTGGGAATCATTTCACAGTAGAAATGTATATCAAATCATCCCACTGTATACTTTAAATATATTACACTTTCGTCAATTTTACCTCAAGGAAGCTGGAGGGAAAAAAGGCATCATGTGTAGTATTAAGAGGGTTGACAATGGCCTCAGCCTGTCTAGGTTGAAATCCTGACCCTAGCACATTTTGTCTGAATGACTTGAAGCAAGTTTCCCAACTGCTTTATCCCTGCTTGTGCATCTGTAAAGGGGGTAATAATAGTACAAACCTCATAGGATTTTGATGTGGGTTAAGTGACCTTTGTACATAAAATATTTAGAACAGTGCTTGGCACATATTAGATGTTCAATAAATATGAGTTATATTTGTAGGACTTGAAATCTCTTCCCCATATCTCACTTTAATACCTATAAAGTGGGAACACTATTGCATTTTCTTTCTCATTAGTATTGTAATACATTTCCAAGTTGTGTGGAGAATGTTTTAAACTGTAGGTCCTATGGATCTACAAAGGGTAACCGTTGTTTCATTTTTAAAAGGGAGAAGAAAATTACTATGTGGTCTTTTTTCAGGAGGAGCATTAGTCAACAAACTTTTTCCTTTTTCTTTTCTTTTCTTTTTTTTTGCACCCACGGAGTTGCAAGCTACTGTGTGATGAAATTTTTGTAACTGCAATATCAGAGCAGGAGAATGTCAGTTTTCATGTGGAAAAGAAACCCTTTCCTAAGAAACACACAATATTTTACAAAGAGTAAGTAAAGAAGGGATCTATTTTAAACTGCCTCTCCTCTTAAGAAAAATGAAGCCATATATTCTTCTTTGCATATTATGTCCATGTCTGCCCTCCTCTTTTTTAGAAGCACAAAGGTGTCCCAGACATCTACCAGGTCAGCCTCCCCCAAGTGCATTTCTATTTTTGTTTCCTTGTAGGAAACAACAAAGCTTATGGCTTGTTTTAGATTAGAGTTCTTTTCCCTGTCACCACTGGGAACTAACTGTGCCTTCCCATTGCCAAACCTCCTACCTAATGGCACTGACAGAGACTGGCTCAAAGGAAAAGTCAATTTGAGTTTATGAAATAAACATCTGTTAGTGAAAGATGGGGACTAATCAAATCCTGTCATTAGGAAAACTCATTTAATTAGAGGAACAGAATATCGTGGGCTCACTTTGAGCATTGTAAAATCTTCTCCAAAGACAACTCCCACCCCCAACATCTCAAAGTTAAGATCAAGCAGAAAAGGATGCTTACTTTTTTTGGCTAGTTGAACACAACTGGACCTTGAGCCTGTTTAACAAGATTTCCTGAGAAGTTACACCATCCTTGGGTGAACCCCAAAGAATGGACGGGGAATATATGCTTATTAGGATATATACTGGGAAACATGAAAAGGGAGTTGGGGGAGCATTGTGATATCCTGAACACAGAATGCATCCAGCCTATCTGTGAATGAAGGTGAAACAGGAAAAGTCCCCACATGCCTGAGTGAATATGAAACCTAGAAGTGTTGAGAACCAAGGTGCCTGCCATGTGTCTGTCATGAGTCAGGAAGACCTCTTAGCAGAGACTTAGGGGAGACCTCTAAGGGTACACGGGGCATTAGAGCTCAGTGATGCCAATGAGAACAGAGCCATGGCCCAAGTCATTAAGGATGGGAAGGGGAGACTGAAAATTTTTCCCGAGTGAAATTACTGCCTCTGTCCATTAAAATGGATAATATGCATAGCATCTATGGCTACCAGTAGAATCATGATCTACTCATTTTAGGATGATGAGTAATTCCCCTAGGAAATTAGACAATCCCCCAAGAGAAAAGGGGAACAGAAGAAACCCGACATTTGACTACCCAAAAGGATATGAGTTTCCATTGGAAGTGTTTTAAGTTCTGTTTAACAGGGATGATTAGATTTGTGCCTGCTAAGCACAAGAGGCAAAAATAATTACATTTGTACATCTGAGTTGGGTACCATAGGCTCCATCACAGAGGATGAGAAAAAAGGAGTGTCAACCTCATTGTGGGGAGGACGAAAGGGTACAGAGAAAGGAATTTTGGAATTAATACTCTGGAGATTATCACGGACAAAAGTCCCACTTTCATTCTTATGTCCTCTCTTTACTTTGGAGAGGACTTGGAAAACAGTTACTAGGGCCAGTTAGGTCTGGAAGCCTTGCTTAAAGTTTCGTAAAGCCTAGACCTGACTGCCCATTTTCATGGTTTCAGCCCAGTTCTATATACTGACTGCACTTTTCATGTTTAAAATAAGATTTGTAGTAAACAGTATAGCTTCATTTCAAAATCTGCACAGATACTAGTGGTTGGATAGAGATTTGCAGTGACTTAGAATGGTACTTCAGAGTTTTTAAAGCATTGAACTCCTTTGATTTTTTTTTTTTTTTGCCTTTTTCTTTTTTGTTACCCCCATGGCCAACTGCCAAGGCAACAACCAAAATGAAACTAATGTATTTCCCAGAAATGATGTCTGCTGTATTTTCCCTGGCAAGGTAGGGTTATATTGTATGAGATCAAATGTTGGAATGCATCTTAAGATTGATTGACTCAAACAATTGCTTGTTTTATACATTACAATATATGTCAATTCATAAAAACGTAACTTTTCTCTGACTGAAGCCAACTACCAAGCTTAAAAAAAAATGGAAGAAGAATTAGGAAATAGAATAAGAACAGTAATGTAATGAGATCAATTTCTGTTATGATTTGATAATTTAGACATTAAAGAGAAGTCCTATTTTTAAAATACAGAAAGGACGGGTAAACCAGTGCTGTCAAGTAGAAAGTTGGAAGACCAGAAGATTATAGTAGATAGAGCCTAGAATGGGAGGCCAGGATAGGTCTCTTTATGTTAATTAATTAGACGAATATTGGTTGAATATTTACCATGTACCAGACACTTTTCTCGACACTGGGATATAAAAAGTTGCTGCCCTCATGGTGAGAGAAACAGACAAGAAAGTGGTATACACATATCAAATGGTACTATGATTATAACTGGTTGTGTTTGGTGCCTCTTTAATAGGTATTTTATACAATTTCCACTTGTCCCAGAGAAAAGTCACATATCCTTGCCATGCCAAAGGTAGAAGAGGCTGTTCTATTGCCACTCCTACTCTGATCTGCCCTCTTGCTGCAATCCTTTTTGCCCCAATGTCCAAATGGGGCAGGGAGCAGAACAGCCATTACACTGTGTAAGCAGGTGTCCAACAAGGAAGGGGATGCCTCTCTCCCTTTCTAGTAGGCTTGCCCAATATCTCTTAGTAGTTTTCTTAGAGCCCCTGCTCCCCCTGCCCCATGCCCTGCACACACACACACACACACACACACACACACACACACACACACACTTGTTTTGGGCATAGGAATGCGTACCTGTCACCTCTCTCATGAAAAGTTAAGGAGAAAGCCTCAGCACTTTCCTTTGGGTGGACTTCGTACAATCTCATTCCCTTGCAGTTCTTGTAGTCTTCTTCTTATACAGGTTGGGAAATACCAGGTGGCGTCGGGGGTGGGAGGGCCTCAGGTGGATCACTGGGAGTATCAGGTTCAGTTAGACTGCTTCCTAATAAAGCTTGAAGGGGATTATCTTGCCCGCTATTGCTTTGCATCCTTTGAGAGGGATTCTTTTTTTTTTTTTTTAAGCAGAGGTCTTCTTAGAAGCCCATATGATTTAAATTTATTTATTTATGGCTGTGTTGGGTCTTCGTTTCTGTGCGAGGGCTTTCTCTAGTTGTGGCAAGTGGGGGCCACTCTTCATCGCGGTGCGCGGGCCTCTCACTGTCGCGGCCTCTCTTTTTGCGGAGCACAGGCTCCACACGCGCAGGCTCAGTAGTTGTGGCTCACAGGCCCAGTTGCTCCGCGGCATGTGGGATCTTCCCGGACCAGGGCTCGAACCCGTGTCCCCTGCATTGGCAGGCAGATTCTCAACCACTGCGCCACCAGGGAAACCCCCTGAGAGGGATTCTTACAGTCTGTTTTCAGAAATTTATGTTCTGGTGATTCATTTAGGAGCAACAAAGTCCCACTTATTATCCTACTGCAGATTATCTTTGAAAAAGAGAGAGTTATCTACTTTAAATACCTGTCTTATGCAGTAAAATTAAATGACAGGTGAAGAGCACTTAGGGAAACTCTACTTAAAACATAGGTAACAATATCAAAAGAACCTTGTAGTAGGTACTGATAGCAACTTCATCCTCTGAATTGGATTGAGGGTGCTGAACTGAGGGATTGCAACAGCCCTTTTGAACTGACTGTTATAAGTGTGGACTGTATTAAACTTGGTTTTCACAACCCTTCCAAGATGAATCTTCAAACCAGGGACTTGATTGTAGTAAGAATAAAAAATAAAAATAACCACCATGTAAATAACAACATATCTTGAATTTAAATATTTTGAAATATTACCAGTTACTATTATTATGTGATTGATTTTTACAAAAACCCTACTATGATGGTAAGAAAATGATCATTGTTACCCTGACTTTGCAGATGAGAAAAGTAAGATTCTCCTCACTTAAGTTCCTTACTTAGAGTCACCTGAGAGATTAATGTTGGATGCAGGACTTCTATTGATTCTTCTTCTATAGATTCATCCTGCCACACAGCCAGCCATCAGTTCCAGTTCTACAATACTCGGCAACATCGTGTTATGTGGGGATGAGATTCAAGATTTAGAACTCATGGCAGAAGTTGAGTAAGGCTAAAATGACTTTGAAAGATCTGGCTTCTTTGAAGTTTAAAAAGCAATGACTAACTTTAAAATATATTATTTTTCCGTATATCTAATTTCAGTAAATTAAATGCATAAATGATGTGATTCTACTGAAATTCTGTAATAATATTTGAAACAAAGACCATTATCATTTATTTTACAGAGAGTATGTTATCTAATGGTCTATAAACTCCCCTAATTTCTCCTCTAGGGTTGTTATTCTCTGCTTAAACAGAACCTCCATTGCTCTTAGGATTTCGGAAAAATTGTAAGGATTCTAGGGTTCAGTGCTTGTGGTCATCAAGCAGGCCCACTGTTATAAAGAACTAATGGCCCTATTGTCTTTGCTTTGTTGCTAAGCAATTCTAGACAGCACAGTTTTCTCTCCCATAGTATTTGGACTTCAGCTAATCCATGTACTTTCTGGGAACTTTCCCACATCTTTGAACATATATAGTAAAAGCAGAGGATTCACATATTGATTCATTGCTGTTACAGATTTAATGGTGGGAAGTCTGCCATGGCTTTGTTTTGGATATCTGATGTCTTATGAGTAAGGCAGCTAGGGACATCAATTGCAAATGAAAGAAGACACCCAAATCCTGCTTTGCTGTCAAGGGGTTATAAGAAATAGGAGTTCAAGGATTTTATTTTTTGATGCTTCTATTTTTTCTACCCTTCTAGTATCTTCACCATTTTGAATCCTAAGCTATACCATTGTAACTTTGGAAACTTTCAGCTCTAAGAGACATTTCTAACAGATGATTGAGAGCTTAAAATCAAGCATATTTCTGAGAAACCCAAGGCTATTTCTAAAGCAACTGTCAATAAAACTGAAGAAATAAAAAATTAAAAGAACAATAAAATTGATTAAAAATTTTAATTTTGGAGTTTAATTTTTTAAATGTTTCAAATTGAATGATGTGATGGGTTAGGATTGGTTTGCAAAAGGCACTGGTTGAAAAATACCCAGATTCTACCACTTACTGTCAGAAGGGCTTTGGCAATTTACTTGAACTTTCTAAACTTCAGCTTCTGTCTCTTCCTCTTCTTTCTTTCCACCTCCTTTTAAAGAAAAGGGACAAATGACCTAGCAGTAAATGTGATTATTTTCCTTCAATTTTCCCCTTCCATCTTATTTTAAGGTAGTGGCCATGCTTTGTAATTTCTTGCCTTTGGAATATTTGTAATGTATTCTGAACAAAGGAGAAGGTGGGACGTGCTCTTTCTATTCTGTTAAGCTTTATTTTTTATGATCTTAAAGCCATGAGGGATTATGCTAGTGTCCTGAATGGGAGAGAGTTGGGAGCAGGTATGTGAGTCAGAAGTTAGCTGAGCAGGGAGGGGAACTACTGAGAAATTGGGAGGACAGGAATTTGGTTGCCTTTGGGATGATGGCAAGACCTCAGAGGGAAATGGCTGCCATCTCCTAGGTCTCCTAGCCTTGCTTAAGTGTCACACGCCTGAAGCCTCACAGGAAAGCAACAGAGCAACCTCTCCTGAAGTGACCACGTGGACTGGGATAATTATGGGTGTCTGAGTGGGCACCAGTATGGATGGGTGACCAAAGACCAGCTGAGGGCTTCCCTGGTGGCGCAGTGGTTGAGAGTCCGCCTGCCGATGCAGAGGACGCGGGTTTGTGCCCCGGTCCGGGAAGATCCCACATGCCGCGGAGCGGCTGGGCCCGTGAGTCATGGCCGCTGAGCCTGCGCGTCCGGAGCCTGTGCTCCGCAACGGGAGAGGCCACAACAGTGAGAGGCCCGCGTACCGCAAAAAAAAAGAAAAAGAAAAAAAAAGTACCAGCTGAGCCTCCCCAAAGTCTTAGTGCTGTTTGATCCCAGCATTTTGCACAACTCTGGAGTGATGGATGGGGAATACTCCAGCAATAACTGGTTAGATTACCCTTCAACCCAGTAAACTGGGGACCAGAGTCAAGATTAGATTGATTGAAAACAAATTTAAATGTGATATTTCTTGCACCCCTAACATGAGCTGAGAATCTGACACATAGCTTGATATACATTGATTTTCCTTCCTCCTTCCTTCCCTCCCTCCTTCCTTCCTTCTTTCTTCCTTCCTCCCTTCCTTCCTTCCTCCCTTCCTTCCTTCATTCCTTCCTTCCTTCCTTCCTCCCTTCTTTCCTTCCTTCCATCATGGTATCCTCCTTCAGTCAATCTAAATCATAATTATTGCTGACTTACTGGACTGATTAACTCAATGGGTTGGATCCTGGTATTAATGGAGCAGTGGTCTCAGTTTTATTCACTCATGTCCGGAAAACTTTGAACGGAAAAAAAAGACTACCCAACAACCACAGCCAACCCTGTTATTTTCCATCAGTCACAGATTCCTCAAATAGGAATTGATTGGTCAAAGGAAATTTTAGAAGATTATTTGATGCATAACCATAACTAAAAGAAGTATGTCCCTGTGAACATGAGTTAGCCTTGCTAGCAACAAATGTCCCTATAGAGAGCAGCCCTTGACATTGTACTTGAGGCAAAACATGGATCATAATTTTCAGACATGACTTCTTTTTAATCTTATTTTAAATTTTATTTTATATTGGAGTATAGTTGATTTACAATGTTGTGTTAGTTTCAGGTGTACAGAAAAGTAATTCAGTTATACATATATCCATTCTTTTCAGATTCTTTTCTCGTGTAGGTTATTACAGAGTACTGAGTAGAGTTCCCTGTGCTATATAGTAGGTCCTTGTTGATTACCTATTTTATATACAGTAGTGTATATATGTTAATCTCAAACTCTTAATTTATCCCTCCCCCCCAACCTTTCCTGTCTGGTAACCATATGTTTGTTTTTGAAGTCTGGAGTCTGTTCCTGTTTTGTAAATAAGTTCATTTGTATCATTTTTTTCAGATTCCACATATAAGTGATATCATATGATATTTGTCTTTCTCCATTTGACTTACTTCACTTAGTATGATAATCTCTAGGTCCATCCATATTGCTACATTATTTTATTCTTTTGTGTGGCTGCATAATATTCCATTGTGTATATATATACCACATCTTCTTTATCCATTCATCTGTCAATGGACATTTAGGTTGCTTCCACAGACATGACTTCTTAATGTAAGTAGAAACAATGGTGCTTTTCCCCTTGATAGTCATAATGTTAATTAAAATGAAATTAACTATTGTGGATTGTGAGAGCTAAAATTTTTGTCTGCCCAGAAGGTTTGTGGCTCATCACCACTCCTTTCTGCTGATGGAATCCTCTTTCTCACAAGAATCCATTTTACATATCTTGGTGCTGAAGGCCGACCAAAGAGTTGATCATGAGACCCTACAGATCAGCAAAGTGTATCTGCTCACTATAGCGACTGGTTTCAGGGTGACCACAAGACCCAAGAGATTGACTGGAACATTCAAGAATAAACTTTTCAGTGGCATTTTTTAGTCTAAGTGTGATGTAAACCTAGAATTGACAGTTGCTGTTTTGCCATCACATGAGGAGAATTTATATAAAAATGAAGACATTTGAGTCTCTGGATCCAGCTTAGCTTAGCCTTTATAATCTCTTGGACTTCTTAGGTTAGTCAGTATAAATATTATCCTCTGCTTTTTCCCTTAAACTCGGGTTGGGCTTCTGTCACTTGTTTTCAAAAGTTCCTGATTAATACAGAAATCACATCAAATCAGAGAATAACTGTAATCCATAAGGGACAACACAGGATTCCTTGAAAGCAGTTAAAAATATTTGTAGCAAAAGGGCTGGTCATGGTAACAGCATATTTTTAATTATATAAATGTTAACTCTACCTCTCAGTAGTGTGTCTAACCTTATTTGCTTGTTAAAACTTCCAGTAGGGATCATTCTGTAAGAATAGAATGGAGCTTGCTCTGCAAGTTTTGTAATTCCTGAAGCAGGATTTATTTCTATGAAGAAGGCTGCTGTGAACCCATAATGGGTTTCGTGGAAGATAATAACTATGTATCAATTTACAGTTGTAACCAGAAAAAGTTTTTTCCTGTTAAAGAGCATGCATTAAGTGACAGCACACTAAGCCTAGATAATGAAGGGTTATATTATCTGCCTGAAAACGTTGCCAGTGCTCTGGATTCTTTCACCTGAGAGAGATGGCATTTAGTTCATTTACTGGTCTTGTTGGATGAGTGATTGCATCAAAGCAGCATATTGCCAGTTCATCACCAAAACCCATTGTTTGCTGCTGGGTAATAGAATAGGTGACATTTTGAATTTGAAGGTAGGGTCTTGACAGGACCTTAATCTTGCAAGTGCTAGGAAACTAATAAATTTACTCTGTACTCTTTTTGGATTAAAGAAGGAAGATATTCTACTTTCCTAGTGGAAAATAAAAATTATTTTTTAAACTCTAGTGCATTTTGTTCTTTTGGCATTTGTATTAGTTGGGCCATGGTATCAAGAGACAGAAGCTAGGTCAGGCTAGCTTAAGCAAAAATGGGGAACTCACAGAAAGTTTAAAAATATAAGAATGGACAACCAAACTGCAAGAAAGTCGGGGAATCTGTTGGACCTCAGAAATAGCTGACCCCAAATATGAACATTTGAATTTTTCAAATGCTTTTATAAGAGTTTATTAATAATAGTTGTACCTTTTTTCTTGTCATCTATATAATTTCTATTAATAGATATATTATTGGTTAGACTAGGCTAACTTCTGTAAGGAACAGAACCAAAGAATGTAATAGTTCAAATAAAAGTTTGTTTGTTTTTTGGGACAGAATAGGAGGGATGAATAAGTTAAGGCAATTCTCTTCCACGTAATCATTCAGAGACTCAGACTGACAAATGCTCTACCATCATCAAAATATAGCTTCCTAAGTCCTGGGATCATTTCTATTCCAACTACCCAACTGGGAGGGAATGAGAGAATGCAGGAGTACCTTGTAAGAGGCACCTTGAAGTGGCACATGCCACTTTTTTTCACATTCCATTGGCTAAAATTCCATCATATAGCAACACCTAATTGTGAGGATGGCTGAGAAATATAGTCCCAGTTTGGGCAGTTAATTTCTAGCAGTAAATATACACCATGGTTGGGAGAACAAGAATTTTTAGTGGATCATTTTTAGCTGGTCACCTCTGTCATAATGTCCTAATATAGGGTTATTTTTGACTTTTTGGAATTAACCACACTGATAATAATGTATTATTCTTTTAAGAATATATATATGAAAATTGACATTTCTATTAATAATTGAGTAGCATTATAGTCTCTTTGTTATGAAGTGGCCACTGAGTATATGCTTGGCTAGAGTTCATAACTCTGAAATGTACTGTTATTGTTATACTTTCTATTCATTTCTATTTTTTTACCTTAATTTATGTTTGACAGAATTTAGTTAGTAGACAATTAAAATTTTTCACTTTCTTTCAAATCTTTTATTGCTTGTGTTCAGAGAATCTAATTTGTACTATTGCTTCTTTGGGGAAATATATTGTCATTTTCTTTGTGGCATTTGAGAAAAAGGTGGATATTTTCTTTTTAAGGTCTACTGAGTCACCCTTACTGATTCTATTGGTAATTCTATTATTTATCCCTTTATATATCTGCTTAATTTTTATCCACTGAATTGTCTTCTAGACTGAGAGAATGTGATAAAAACAAAATACACTAGTGGTGTATTTTGTTAAGTTTCAGAATTTTTAAATTTGCTCTTTTCCTACCATACAAATGATGCTATAGTTTACTGGAATCTATAGCTCATGGATTGGATCCATTATCATTATAAATTCTGTGTCTTATTTGAGTTTGGTCCAAATTGTTTTGTAATAGATGATACTATTCAGTTTCAGTTTGTGGCATAAGCTTTCAATGTTATCATATCTTTGCTTCTTTTACTCTTTTTTGGCTTATTTTAGTTGTGTTTGGTAAAGGGAGTTTCTCTTAAATTTAAACCTGTAAGACATCTTTCACAGAAGTTCCTATATTACAATTTTAAATGAAAAAAAAAGGAGAACATAAAATTACAAGCTCACTATGACACATAAGAAAATGTGTACATATGGACAAAACATGGATGAGTACATGGAAAATTAAAGTGGCCACATTAAGGCATGAAACGTAGAAAGGTTTAGCATATTTCCTTGGATACAGTTAGAATGTTATTTTGATAATAATAAAAAAAGATCCCTGGAGTTAAGGAATTAAAGATCTCACAAAATATGTCAGGTTCATCGATGCCATGTATGGGTGATAATAAATACATAATCAATTAATTGACTGAAGCAATCAATGTCCATTAATGGTAATAAGACTACATTTGATGTCAGTTTCCCCTCTTGTCACTCTCCCAATGTACCTGCCTCCAGAAGGGTTTGCTTTGCCTAACCTACCTCTCATTCCTCCAAGTTACCATTTCTCACTCCTCCACTGCCTTCTTACTGGATCATCTTGCAAGAGCCCAACTTAGAGAATCGTGATATCAGATGTCCTAGTGAGGTCAAGAGGCACGTGGAGAAGGAGAAAAGACTACACACATGCACTTGTGTAGTCTTCTTTTGTGTATGGATTGAATCTAGTGCCTTACTTCTAAGAAATAAATATGGCAGGTGATGGGATGTCACTCCCTATGACTTCCATCTTCACTTGTCCTCTCTCTGGATTGCTCTGATGAAGCCAGATGCATGAGCTACCTATGGAGAGGTTCTTGTGGCAAGCAATCCAAGAAGGCCTGCAGCCAAGAGGTCCTGAAGAACTGAGGCCTTCAGTCCAAACCTGTGTGAGAAAATGAATCCTGTCAACAGTGAGCTTGGAAATGGATGCATCCCCAATTGAGCCTTAAGTTGACTGCAGCCTTGTCAAAGCATCCAACTAAGCTGCACTACATTCTAGGCCCAGGAAAACCGTGAGATAATAAATGTGTTATTATAAGCCACTAAAATAATACTTAGATGTTCCCCTATAGAACGGTACCACTGCTAGTCATCTACTACTATTCACAATTGAAGGATTAGAGGGAATTTCCTCTTTGGATTTCAGGCTTTGAGCTGTGGTCTAGATATATGCACACTTTTGTTTGAATCATCCTACATCTGGAGAAGAAAAAAATGCTATTACACAATATATACACAGAGAATAAATCCAGTACAGGCTAAGGCTATTCATTTGTAACTACACAAAAACCCCAATTAGTTGCTTGCTCCTATGAATTCTGAGCCTAAATCCGTTCAACAAATCTCTGACCCTGTCTGAGCTAAGTTTCCACAAGCAGCTTATTCATTTATTTATTGATTGTGTATTACATGGAAGAACTTTGAAGTGGCCTATGGAGTGGATGATTTACCTGAGAAAGGAAGTAAAGAGAGGAGCTGAATGCAGAGCCTTGGGGATCACCCCAATTTAGGGACAGGATGAAAAGTGGAGACAGCAGAGAAACATAGATTAAAAAGGGTAAAATGGTCACTATTTTTTCAGGAGTAAGAATCCTTTTAATCCTTCTTCTGTTTTTTTTTTTTTTTCTGATAATTTTGTTTTAAACCTCAGAGCCTTATTTCCATCTATAACCTTTTTTTCTGCATTCACACATCCTGGCCTCCAGATTTCCAATATTCATTTCCCTCCCATGATAGTTCTGACTCTGTCAGTCAAATCACTTGGAATCCAAGAACCGAGGTGTGCAAATAAGCACAAATGGATTCACTTCTCTGAGTATCAGTTTTCTCATATGACAAAAGCGGACAATTATGCTTTCTCCGTATAGTAATTGTGAGAAATAAGTGTGATAATATGAGGCAGTGTCTAGCACAGCACTTGGCATATAGTAAATGTTCTTTGACTCTGAAGCTGAATTGCCAAATAGGCTTCCCCATGATAGCATGATTCATCTGTAACTTTTGCCTATAGCTGAAAGATTTACAATTATACCACATTTATTGGGGAAGAGCTATTTATCACAATGAAAAATTATGCTTTTTGTATTCCAAGAGAATTAGCTTTCCTCCAAATTTCATTTTCTTCTTTTTTTTCTTTTCTTGACTTTAGTGTATCCTGAGAAACATTTTTTTCCTTGCTTATGCCTCATTTCATATAGGCTGTCATGAGCTTATAAACAGAGACTACAAAAATATCAGGAAAATATGGAATTGTGAAACTGGAGTTCAGTCAAATTCAGAACTTTGGTTTAATGTGAACCTTTATATTTTTTTCTCTGTGGGAATGCCATATTGTAGGGAGCACATAGGTGGCTTGCACAGAAATAATTAGGTAATTCATTCTCTGCCTCTGCCAGCATCTGCTTTTTCATTACATTTTATTCATAAGCTTTTCTTAAACACATATTTATAATTAAAAGGTTTTGGGGCCCATTATATGCTTTTTGTTGACTGTTGTGTTCATGTGAAACTTTCTCTAGGAATCAACCTGAAAATAATGCTTCTTTATTTTTATCTTCATGATACCCAACCCGTTTTTTTTGGAGGGGAAAAAGAAGAAAGTCTTTTTTCCTGTTAAGTTTCCATCCCTTCCCCTATAGTTTCATCAGGATCAGGCAGATTCCACATATTGGCAGCCACATAGAGCAGAGACCAAATCAGATGCATATGTGAAGCTGTGATAAAAGAGAGCTTTACAGAAAGGAAATAAAGGCCAAGCAGCCATGCCTGGCTGTCAGCTGAAGACAGTGCTACTGTCATTATTAAAGCCTCAAAGAACGTAGTATCAAGTATTTCCTGTGAACCAAAGCTGGGTGACTCATTCGTTTGGTCTTTCTGTAAATGGGAAAGCCAAGTGCCTGTTTAGAAAATCTGTTGATGACAAGGTGTAATGTAAAACACTTTAATAACTGTGGTGA
Organism: Monodon monoceros; assembly: GCF_005190385.1. Taxonomy (NCBI): domain Eukaryota; kingdom Metazoa; phylum Chordata; class Mammalia; order Artiodactyla; family Monodontidae; genus Monodon; species Monodon monoceros. The sequence continues at coordinate 79,582,652 of NW_021703784.1, read as the reverse complement.
TTTGTCAGATCCTTAGTTTGTGCAAGAACTGTGCTAAGCAAGCTGGCGTCCATTTGTCTAATCCTAGTGGTAGCTCTGTGAAGGAGGGACTAGCATTAGCCTCATCTTATAGGTGAGAAAACTGAGCCCAGAAAGGTAAGGTAAACTGCCCTAAGTTTATACCTGGTAAATACCAGAGCCAGAATGTGAACCTAGGCTCTTTGGCACCAAAGACTATCCCCGATCATTCTGCTAAAAAGTTTACGCTACTTTTGTAAGTATCCAATTAATTTACTTAAAAACAATCGTATCTAACTAGGGTACAATGTTGAAGGAAGCCAGTGCAACCCTTAGAAAGAGGTTATATTGTCAGTGAGTTTATTAAATCACGTGTTTAAAAAAATATTTCAGGTATTTAGTTCATTATATTTTTAAGGTAATAATCTAGTTCCGTGTTCCTCAGCTAGTGGGCTTGGTAATTCTAAGAATGTATATTGATTAATTATCCATCAAGTACAGTAAGAAGGGGAGGCTTCTAGGGGAGGCTTCTAGGGGAGGCTTCCGGGAAGATGGCGGAATAGTAAGACGCGGAGATCACCTTCCTCCCCACAGATACACCAGAAATACTACACGTGGAACAACTCCTACAGAATACCTACTGAACGCTGGCAGAAGACCTCAGACCTCCCAAAAGGCAAGAAACTCCCCATGTACTTGGATAGGGCAAAAGAAAAAAGAAAAAACAGAGACAAAAGGATAGGGACGGGACCTGCACCAGTGGGAGGGAGCTGTGAAGGAGGAAAGGTTTCCACACACTAGAAGCCCCTTCACGGGCGGAGACTGCGGGTGGCGGAGAGGGAAAGCTTCCAAGCCGCGGAGGAGAGCACAGCAACAGGGGTGCCGGGGGGCAAAGCGGAAAGATTCCCGCACAGAGGATCGGTGCCGACCGGCACTCACCAGCCCAAGAGGCTTGTCTGCTCACCCACTGGGGAAGGCGGGGCTGGGAGTTGAGGCTCGGGCTTCGGTCGGACCGCAGGGAGAGGACTGGGGCCGGCGGCATGAACACAGCCTGCAGGGGGTTAGTGCGCCACGGCTAGCCCAGAGGGAGTCCGGGAAAAAGTCTGGACCTGCCGAAGAGGCAAGAGACTTTTTCTTCTCTCTTGGTTTCCTGGTGCGCGAGGAGAGGGGATTAAGAGTGCTGCTTAAAGGAGCTCCAGATATGGGCGCGAGCCGTGGCCGCGGACCCCAGAGACAGGCATGAGACGCTAAGGCTGCTGCTGCCGCCACCAAGAAGCCTGTGTGCGAGCACAGTTTACTATCCACAACCCCCTTCCGGGGAGCCTGTGCAGCCCGCCACTGCCAGGGTCCCGGGATCCAGGGACAACTCCCCTGGGAGAACGCATGGCGCGCCTCAGGCTGCTGCAACGTCACGCCGGCCTCTGCCGCAGCAGGCTCGCCCCGCATTCCGTGCCCCTCCCTCTCCCCGGCCTGAGTGAGCCAGAGCCCCGAATCAGCGGCTCCTTTAACCCCGTCCTGTCTGAGCGAAGAACAGATGCCCTCCGGCGACCTACACGCAGAGGCGGGGCCAAATCCAAAGCTGAGCCCCATGGAGCTGTGAGAACAAAGAAGAGAAAGGGAAATCTCTCCCAGCAGCATCAGAAGCAGTGGATTAAAGCTCCACGATCAACTTGATGTACCTGCATCTGTGGAATACATGAATAGACAACGAATCATCCCAAACTGAGGAGGTGGACTTTGAGAGCAAGATTTATGATTTTTTCCCCTTTTCCTCTTTTTGTGAGTCTGTATGTGTATGCTTCTGTGTGAGATTTTGTCTGTAAAGCTTTGCCTCCACCATTTGTCCTAGGGTTCTATCCTTACTTTTTTTAAAAAATATTTTTTCTTAATAATTATTTTTTATTTTAATTATTTTATTTTACTTTATCTTCTTTCTTTTTTTCCTTCCTTCCTTCCTTCATTCCTTCCTTCCTCCCTCCCTCCCTCCTTTCTTTCTTTCTACTTCTACTAATTCTTTCTTTCTACTTTTTCTCCCTTTTATTCTGAGCCATGTGGGTGAAAGGCTCTTGGTGCTGCAGCCAGGAGTCAGTGCTGTGCCTCTGAGGTGGGAGAGCCAACTTCAGGACACTGGTCCACAAGAGACTGCCCAGCTACACATAATATCAAACAGTGAAAATATCCCAGAGATCTCCATCTCATCACCAGCACCCAGCTTCACTCAACGACCAGCAAGCTACAGTGATGGACATCCTATGCCAAACAAATAGCAAGACAGGAACACAACCCCACCCACTAGCAGAGAGGCTGCTAAAATCATAATAAGTCCACAGACACCCCAAAACACACCACCAGACGTGGACCTGCCCACCAGAAAGACAAGAGCCAGCCTCATCCACCAGAACACAGGCACTAGTCCCCTCCACCAGGAAGCCTACACAACCCACTGAACCAACCTTAGCCACTGGGGACAGACACCAAACAACGGGAACTACGAACCTGCAGCCTGCAAAAAGGAGACCCCAAACACAGTAAGATAAGCAAAATGAGAAGACAGAAAAACACACAGCAGATGAAGGAGCAAGATAAAAACCCATCAGACCTAACAAATGAAGAGGGAATAGGCAGTCTACCTGGAAAAGAATTCAGAATAATGATAGTAAAGATGATACAAAATCTTGGAAGTAGAATGGACAAAATGCAAGAAACAATTAACAAGGACCTAGAAGAAATAAAGATGAAACAAACAACGATGAACAACACAATAAATGAAATTAAAAATACTCTAGATGGGATCAATAGCAGAATAACTGAGGCAGAAGAACAGATAAGTGACCTGGAAGATAAAATAGTGGAAATAACTACTGCAGAGCAGAAAAAAGAATGAAAAGAACTGAGGACAGTCTCAGAGACCTCTGGGACAATATTAAACGCACCAACATTCGAATTATAGGGGTTCCAGAAGAAGAAGAGAAAAAGAAAGGGACTGAGAAAATATTTGAAGAGATTATAGTTGAAAACTTCCCTAATATGGGAAAGGAAATAGTTAATCAAGTCCAGGAAGCACAGAGAGTCCCATACAGGATAAATCCAAGGAGAAATATGCCAAGATACATATTAATCAAACTGTCAAAAATTAAATACAAAGAAAGCATATTAAAAGCAGCAAGGGAAAAACAACAAATAACACACAAGGGAATCCCCATAAGGTTAACAGCTGATCTCTCAGCAGAAACTCTGCAAGCCAGAAGGGAGTGGCAGGACATATTTAAAGTGATGAAGGAGAAAAACCTGCAACCAAGATTACTCTACCCAGCAAGGATCTCATTCAGATTTGATGGAGAAATTAAAACCTTTACAGGTAAGCAAAAGCTGAGAGAGTCCAGCACCACCAAACCAGCTCTACAACAACTGCTAAAGGAATTTCTGTAGGCAAGAAACACAAGAGAAGGAAAAGACCTACAATAACGAACCCAAAACAATTAAGAAAATGGGAATAGGAGCATACATATCAATAATTACCTTAAATGTAAACTGACTAAATGCTCCCACCAAAAGACACAGATTGGCTGAATGGATACAAAAACAAGACTCATATATTTGCTGTCTACAAGAGACCCACTTCAGACCTAGAGACACATACAGACTGAAAGTAAGGGAATGGAGAAAGATATTTCATGCAAATGGAAACAAAAAGAAAGCTGGAGTAGCAATTCTCATATCAGACAAAATAGACTTTAAAATAAAGACTATTAGAAGAGACAAAGAAGGACACTACATAATGATCAAGGGATCGATCCAAGAAGAAGATATAACAATTGTAAATATTTATGCACCCAACATAGGAGCACCTCAATACGTAAGGCAAATACTAACAGCCATAAAAGGGGAAATCGACAGTAACACATTCATAGTAGGGGACTTTAACACCCCACTTTCATCAAGGACAGATCATCCAAAATGAAAATAAATAAGGAAACACAAGCTTTAAATGATACATTAAACAAGATGGACTTAATTGATATTTATAGGACATTCCATCCAAAAACAACAGAATATACATTTTTCTCAAGTGCTCAAGGAACATTCTCCAGGATAGATCATATCTTGGGTCACAAGTGAAGCCTTGGTAAATTTAAGAAAATTGAAATTGTTTCAAGTATCTTTTCCGACCACAACGCTATGAGACTAGATATCAATTTCAGGAAACGATCTGTAAAAAAATACAAACACATGGAGGCTAAACAATAAACTACTTAATAACGAAGTGATCACTGAAGAAATCAAAGAGGAAATAAAAAAATATCTAGAAACAAACGACAATGGAGACACGACGACCCAAAATCTATGGGATGCAGCAAAAGCAGTTCTAAGAGGGAAGTTTATAGCAAAACAAACCCACCTTAAGAAACAGGAAACATCTCGAATAAACAACCTAACCTTGCACCTAAAGCATTAGAGAAAGAAGAACAAAAAGCCTCCAAAGTTAGCAGAAGGAAAGATATCATAAAAATCAGATCAGAAATAAATGAAAAAGAAATGAAGGAAATGATAGCAAAGATCAATAAAACTAAAAGCTACTTCTTTGAGAAGATAAATAAAATTGATAAACCATTAGCCAGACTCATCAAGAAAAAAAGGGAGAAGACTCAAATCAATAGAATTAGAAATGAAAAAGGAGAAGTAACAACTGACACTGCAGAAATACAAAAGATCATGAGAGATTACTACAAGCAACTCTATGCCAATAAAATGGACAACCTGGAAAAATGGACAAATTCTTAGAAATGCACAACCTGCCAAGACTGAATCAGGAAGAAATAGAAAATATGAACAGACCAATCACAAGCACTGAAATTGAAACTGTGATTAAAACTCTTCCAACAAACAAAAGCCCAGGACCAGATGGCTTCACAGGCGAATTCTATGAAACATTTAGAGAAGAGCTAACACCTATCCTTCTCAAACTCTTCCAAAATATAGCAGAGGGAGGAACACTCCCAAACTCATTCTACGAGGCCACCATCACCTTGATACCCAAACCAGACAAGGATGTCACAAAGAAAGAAAACTACAGACCAATATCACTGATGAACATAGATGCAAAAATCCTCAACAGAATATTAGCAAACTGAATCCAACAGCACATTAAAAGGATCATACACCATGATCAAGTGGGGTTTATCCCAGGAATGCAAGGATTCTTCAATATAAGCAAATCAATCAATGTGATATACCATATTAACAAATTGAAGGAGAAAAACTCTATGATAATCTCAATAGATGCAAAAAAAGCTTTTGATAAAATTCAATACCGATTTATGATAAAAACTCTCCAGAAAGTAGGCATAGAGGGAACTTTCCTCAACATAATAAAGGCCATATATGATAAACCCACAGCCAACATTGTCCTCAATGATGAAAAACTGAAAGCATTTCCACTAAGATCAGAAACAAGACAAGGTTGCCCACTCTCACCACTCTTATTCAACATAGTTTTGGAAGTTTTAGCCACAGCAATCAGAGAAGAAAAGGAAATAAAAGGAATCCAAAGCAGAAAAGAAGAAGTAAAGCTGTCACTGTTTGCAGATGACATGATTCTATACATAGAAAATCCTAAAGATGCTACCAGAAAACTACTAGAGCTAATCAATGAATTTGGTAAAGTAGCAGGATACAAAATTAATGCACAGAAATCTCTGGCATTCCTATACACTAATGATGAAAAATCTGAAAGTGAAATCAAGAAAACACTCCCATTTACCATTGCAACAAAAAGAATAAAATGTCTAGGAATAAACCTACCTAAGGAGACAAAAGACCTGTATGCAGAACATTATAAGACATTGATGAAAGAAATTAAATATGATACAAGTAGATGGAGAGATATACCATGTTCTTGGATTGGAAGAATCAACATTGTGAAAATGTCTCTACTACCCAAAGCAATCTACAGATTCAATGCAATCCCTATCAAACTACCACTGGTATTTTTCACAGAGCTAGAACAAAAAAATTCACAATTTATATGGAAACACAAAAGACCCCGAATAGCCAAAGCAATCTTGAGAACAAAAAACAGAGCTGGAGGAGTCAGGCTCCCTGACTTCGGACTATACTACAAAGCTACAGTAATCAAGACAGTATGGTACTGACACAAAAACAGAAAGATCAATGGAACAGGATAGAAAGCCCAGAGATAAACCCACGCACATATGGTCACCTTATCTTTGATAAAGGAGGCAGGAATGTACAGTGGAGAAAGGACAGCCTCTTCAATAAGTGGTGCTGGGAAAACTGGACAGGTACATGTAAACATATGAGATTAGATCACTCCCTGACACCATACACAAAAAAAGCTCAAAATGGATTAAAGACCTAAATGTAAGGCCAGGAACTATCAAACTCTTAGAGGAAAACATAGGCAGCACAGTCTATGACATAAATCACAGCAAGATCCTTTTTGACCCACCTCCTAGAGAAATGGAAATAAAAACAAAAATAAACAAATGGGACTTAAGGAGACTTCAAAGCTTTTGCACAGCAAAGGAAACCATAAACGAGACCAAAAGACAACCCTCAGAATGGGAGAAAATATTTGCAAATGAAGCAACTGACAAAGGATTAATCTCCAAAATTTACAAGCAGCTCATGCAGGTCAATAACAAAAAAACAAACAACCCAATCCAAAAATGGGCAGAAGACCTAAATAGACATTTCTCCAAAGAAGATATACAGACTGCCAACAAACACATGAAAGAATGCTTAACTTCATCAATCATTAGAGAAATGCAAATCAAAATTACAATGAGATATCATCTCACCCCAGTCAGAATGGCCATCATCAAAAAATCTACAAACAATAAATGCTGGAGAGGGTGTGGAGAAAAGGGAACCCTCTTGCACTGTTGGTGGGAATGTAAATTGATACAGCCACTATGGAGAACAGTATGGAGGTTCCTTAAAAAGCTACAAATAGAACTACCATATGACCCAGCAATGCCATTACTGGGCATATACCCTGAGAAGACCATAATTCAAAAAGTGTCATGTACCAAAATGTTCATTGCAGCTCTATTTACAATAGTCTGGAGATGGTAACAACCTAAGTGTCCATCATCCAATGAATGGATAAACAAGATGTGGCACATATATACAATGGAATATTACTCAGCCATAAAAAGAAACGAAATTGAGCTATTTGTAATGAGGTGGATAGACCTAGAGTCTGTCATACAGAGTGAAGTAAGTCAGAAAGAGAAAGACAAATACCGTATGCTAACACATATATATGGAATTTAAGGAAAAGAAATGTCGTGAAGAACCTAGGGGTAAGACAGGAATAAAGACACAGACCTACTAGAGAATGGACTTGAGGATATGGGGAGGGGGAAGGGTGAGCTGTGACAGGGCGAGAGAAAGGCATGGACATATATACACTACCAAATGTAAGGTATATAGCTAGTGGGAAGCAGCCGCATAGCACAGGGAGATCAGCTCGGTGCTTTGTGACCACCTGGAGGGGTGGGATAGGGAGCGTGGGAGGGAGAAAGACACAAGAAGGAAGAGATATGGGAACATATATATATGTATAACTGATTCACTTTGTTATAAAACAGAAACTAACACACCATTGTAAAGCAATTATACTCCAATAAAGATGTAAAAAAGAAATACATAATGAGGGAAAAAAAAAAAAGAAGTACTGTGTAGAGCCTTTTCTTCCTTCCTTTCACTGACCCCCTGCTTCCTTCCTTCCTTTGTGTTTTTTTTTTTAAAGGTTGGGGGCATTTTATTTTTATTATTTATTTTTGGCTGCATTGGGTCTTCGTTGCTGCACGCTAGCTTTTCTCTAGTTGCGGCGAGCGGGGGCTACTCTTCTTTACGGTGCGCAGGCTTCTCATTGCGGTGGCTTCTCTTGTTGCGGAGCACAGGCTCTAGGTCCATGGGCTCCAGTAATTGTGGCCCGTGGGCTCAGTAGTTGTGGCTCGTGGGCTCTAGAGCGCAGGCTCAGTAGTTGTGGCGCACAGGCTTAGTTGCTCCGCGGCATATGGGATCTTCCTGGACCAGGACTTGGACCCGTGTCTCCTGCATTGGCAGGCAGTTTCTTAACCACTTCACCACCAGGGAAGTCCCTTTTTGTTTTGTTTTTATTTTAAACTAACGTTTATTGAATACTTACTAAACTCTGGGGTGGGGCAATGAAAAGCTTCCTACATTTACAAAGCTTTCATTCTAGAAAATTAAACAAATAATAAGTGAATATGAGTATTTCTGATAATGATCAATGGCATGAAGAACATAAAATAGGAGGCTGTGATGGTAACTGGGTAGTAGGATTCCTTTAGGTTAGGTGGGCAGAAAAGTCCTGAGGTATTCGGCTGGTGACCCGAATGGTAAGAAGCCAACTACCCAAAGAACTGAAGTCAGCCCTCCCAGGCAGAAAAAACAGCAAGGTCAGAGGTTGGAAAAACCTTGGTGTATTTAAAGAGCCAAAAGGCCAATGTGATTGGTCCATGATAAGAGCGACAGGAGCTGAGGCCAGGGATGGAGGGATAGCCTGGTCACTTAGGACCTTGTGGGTCCTTGTAAGGAGGTGGGACATTGTTCTCAACAGATAAGTCATTTAAGTGGGGGTAGTGTCATGATCTGATTTAAGTTTTAAAAGCTAACTGCTGTGAAGAGAAAGAACTTAGGGGGTGAAGAGTAGAAGCAGGGGGACATATTAGGAGGCTTTTAGAGTGATGTAGAATTAGTATAATGGTGGCCAGGTACAAGACCACTCAACCTAGGATGCTGTTTATAAGAGGGAAAGGGGTAAAGGATGGTAGGTAAGCAACTAACAAGATCTACTTTAGATAAGATAATAGAGGGTGAGATAATGAGAAGAATCAGATTTAAGAAGTGAGGAAGTACAGAAGCTGGTTCATCCTATATAATTTATGGATATTATGGTTTATTATGACAGAAAGGAGATTTCCTTGTGGATATATCAATCTACCTGGATCCCTATCTTGTTTTCCTTCAAGTCCCTCACAGATTCACAGCTGAGGCCAATGACATTGTCTTCTTCCTGGCCTCTCCCTTAGCCCTCTTGTAGGTTCAACAGCACCCCAGGGTCTAGGGCAATTTAGAAGTTAGGAGGACTTAGTGAGATCTAGATCTGATACTCAATGCTAAAGCACACTTTGAATAATTGAGGTTCATACTTCCTTTAGAGACTGGAATAGATTGATGTTTATAAATGAACCATATCGGGCTTCCCTGGTGGCGCAGTGATTGGGAGTCCGCCTGCTGATGCAGGGGACGTGGGTTCGTGCGCTGGTCCGGGAAGATCCCACATGCCGTGGAGCGGCTGGGCCCGTGGGCCATGGCCACTGAGCCTGCGCTTCCGGAGCCTGTGCTCCGCAACGGGAGAGGCTGCAGCAGTGAGAGGCCCGCGTACCGCAAAAAAAAAAAAAAAAAAAAATGAACCATATCATCCAGGCAGTGGAATATTATTCAGCACTAAAAAGAAATAAGCTATCAAGCCATGAAAAGATTTGGAGGAAACTTAAATGCATATTGCTAAGTGAAAGAAGCTAATCTGAAAAGGCTACATACATACTTTTTGGTTCCAACTATATGACATTCTGGAAAACGTACAACTATGGAGATGATAAAAAGATCAGTGGTTGCTAGGGGTGGAAGGAGGGAGAGAGATGAATAGGCAGAGAACAGAAGATTTTTAGGGTAGCAAAAATCCTCTGTATGATATTATAATGATGGATATATGTCACTATATATTTGTCCAAACCCGTAAAATGTACGAACCGAGAGTGAACCCTAAGGTAAACTTAGGACTTTGGCTGATTATGCTCTGTCAATGTAGGCTCATCCATGGTAAAAGAAAATGTACTATTCTAGTGAGTGATGTTCACAATGAGGGAGACTATGCATGTGTGGGGACCTGGGTCATGGGAAATCTCTGTGCCTCCCTCTGAATTTTGTTGTAAACCTAAAATTACTCTTAAAAAAAGCCTTAAAAAATGAACTATGACAAATTCACATATTTTAATGATAAAAGTACTTAGTACTTCGAGTATTTTAGGTTTGATACTAAGGAAAATACTAAAATGTACTCATTCTGTAGTATTAAAGAATGGATATTAGGAAGGATCTTATATTGCCTGAGGTAAAGAGTCATATATAAATTGCTTGTGGCAGATAATTTCAAGAACATTTTTAACCATGTGCCTACAACATGCATGGTATAACATTTAAGATTTAAGAAGGCACAAGAGTGAAGTGAGTTTTTTTTCCTTTTAATCAGTGTTAACCTCACTAGCACAGTGTCTTAAAGTTGACTCTATTCATTATTTTTGCAAATAAGTTCCACTTGACAGGCCAATCAAACCTTTTTCTCCACCTTCTATGTATTCTGCTTATACTGAAGCTAATATTGCTTCCAGATTTCAGTATTATTGTGCCTACAGGAGCATGGCTGACTTTATTTCATAATCCCTTCCAAATTCAGTTAATTAAATGGAAAAAGTTAGTAAAATCAAACATTTGTTACTACAGTAAAAAGTTTATTTGAACGGAATTTTTCTCTTTTTTGGACTGGTGGCTTGGCATTGTAAATCCGCCTTCCAAATTCACCCACAAACATGTTTCTGTGGAAACAGAGCCACAAATAGAAGCAGTGGTTATTGATTTTTTTGAGGGGCTACCACCTGGTTTCTGCAAAACCCTGGAGAGCATATGCCAACTTCCATGTGTATTTTATCTCCTTTCTCTCTCCCTACCCCTCCCATACCCTTACAGGTTTAAAATAATCCAGGCCTATCAATTATTTATCACAAGAGCAGTAGATTGGCTGATAAAACAAAGAGAATCTGACCTCTGATTGTTATTCGAGTCTCAGACGTGTGGCCGCTCCTACAGCCAGGCTCTTTCTGTTTTTAGGGAAACTTACCAGGCCCAGGCTGATCCTCCACCCTTGGTCAGGCCGTAGTGCTGCATCTAAGATGCTCGTGTTATGTTCCCCAGCCTCTCCAAACTTTGTTTAGTTCCTTGTCCTTTGATCTAGGCTCTCCACCTACTTAACACCCCTCTCAGCTCTGTCTCAGCAGCTAAATCCTACCCAATCAACTGATTGCAATTTAGACGCTTCTTCCTTTAAGAAGTCTTTCTTGACCCTCCCACTAGATTAACATGCCTGGCAAACATTGCTGTAGCCCCTGTAAATGGTGATCATAACATCTACGTTGTTATAGATGACTTTTAAGTTAAATAAAGAAAAAGTTTGGCATAGTGTATTCGTTTTCTGCAGCAGCTGTAAGAAAGTATCACAAATTTGGTGGTTAAACCAAGAAATAGAAATTTATTCTTCCATACTTTTAGAGTCCAGAAGTTCAAAATCAACATGACAGCAGTGCTTTGCCTCTAGAGGAGATTCTGTTCCTTGCCTCTCCCAGGTTTTGGTGGCTGTTGGGAATTCTTGGCTTGTGGCGTCATCACTCCAGTCTCTGCCCCTGTGGCCGTGTTGTTCCCTTCCCTTCTCTGTGGATCTCTCTTGTGTATCTTTTATAAGGACACTTGTCATCAGATTTAGGGCCCACCTGGATAAACCAGGATGATCTCTTTATCTCAAGATCTTTTTCTTTCAAATTTTATTGCAATTTTTCCTTTTTAAAAAAATGTTTATTGAGTTTTTTGTTTGTTTGTTTATCTTGGCTGCACCGGGTCTTAGTTGCGGCATGTGGGATCTTTTAGTTGCAGCTTGAGGACTTCTTAGTTGTGGCATGCGAACTCTCAGTTTCGACATGCATGTGGGATCTAGTTCCCCGACCAGGGATTGAACCCAGGCTCCCTGCATCGGGAGCGCAGAGTCTTACCCACTGGACCACCAGGGAAGTCCCTCAAGACCTTAATTACATCTGCAAAGATCTTTTTTTCCAAATAAGGTCATGTTTACAGATTCTGGGGATTAGGACATTGGAGGACATATCTCTTTGGTGTCCATCATTCAGCTCACTGCATATAGTCAGCGGCACCAAACACTATAAGGAATAGCAGCTCTTAATAATGAGGAAAGTAATGATAATGACTTGTTGGTGGAGAAATCAGAGCATATTCCCACTGGTTCTCTTTAGACTACTGTCTTTACCTTGATGGGCTCTGTCATGCTAATACCCATATCAGTAACTTCACTCCTGCTATTGTCTTCACTTGAGGGATGCTTTGCTAGTCTTATCTTACCCATCTTTAACATTCAGCTCAAGTTTAACCTCCTCTACAAAGCCTACTAAATCAATTAGCAGTGATAGTAAAAGTATCTAACATATATTGAGTCCTTACTACTTGCCAGGCATGGTACCAAGAGCATTAAGTTTCCTTTTGATACCCCCACTGTTCTTCCTTCCTTTGACTTGGTATAACATTTATATCTGTACCACCATAAACACTATTTAATTATATGCTATCAGATAAATTAATTGTAGGCTATGCCTCTAGCCTATATATAAATTCTTTATAATATACACTACTTATATACTGTTTTACTATATCACTACAACTGTGGCTAACATTCATTAGAATACTTACCAAGGGCCAGGAACTGAGTACTTACATTTTCTCTTTTAATCATCAAAGCAATTCCACAATGTGTGTACTTCCTTTATTCTCCTTTTTCAGATGAAGAAAATAAATTTTACAGCTAATTGTCCATGGTCAAGTGATGGTCTATTATTGATGCATTCAGAATTTGAGCCAAAGCTGTCTGACTTCCAAGACCAGAAAAACTTGTATGTTATCTTATATATTTGCCACTGTATCATGTCAGGGCTCGTCTTGCCTTCCCAAGCATGTAGGTGGATTTGAAGCTTCTTAAGGCCATACTTGTGCTTTCTATGATGGTCTATTATGATGCTGAATCCTTAGAATGAAAAACATTTTTTTGGTCTTGTACTGGATGATTTAAAGAGTTCTTTAGCCAATAGCTAGCATTTTGGTCCCATCAGCAATGCAGATGTAAACCAATTGAGAGACTCCAGTCAAAATAATACAAACTTCTCCCTCATCTCATCCCTTTCCCTCTTTTAAACTAGTCTTCATCAAAGATAGGGAGTCAAGGAAATCAGCATAAAGTGTTTTCCTTCTTGGTATTTTAAAGGTCATTAAATGAGGTACAATTAATAGCCTCAGCCAGAGGCTGAGAATTGTTAGAGATAGACTCTGAACCCTGTGACAAAGCTCTCTGTGCTCTAGAAGGAGAGAATTACATGTTCGTTCAAGAATGTCTAGGACTGCTTTATTTGCTATTGTTAAACAGCAAAACCTTTTATCCTCCCAGAACCAAGTTCACATAAACAATGATCTGATAAGGTTTCTTTACCATTAATTTCACTCATTAAAAGGAAAAGAAGATGACAAGCTTTAAAAAAATTTTTTTCTCGGGCTTCCCTGGTGGTGCAGTGGTTGAGAGTCCGCCTGCCGATGCAGGGGACACGGGTTCGTGCCCCGGTCCGGGAAGATCCCACATGCTGCGGAGCGGCTGGGCCTGTGAGCCATGGCCGCTGAGCCTGTGCGTCCAGAGCCTGTGCTCCACAACGGGAGAGGCCACAACAGTGAGAGGCCCGCATACAGCAAAAAAAAAAAAAAAAAAAAATTTTTCTCTAACTATTATCAATCAGTTTTCTAGTTTATATCAGCTCAGCTGGAAAACAGCAGAATTATGGATTTTAACACAACAGAGACAAATGCCATTTAGTTTTCTCCAACTTTGATTTTGGTTTAATTTGTTAATATTTAGTTAATTATTTAAGGACAATTAATTTCCTGTTTCCTTTACAATAGCAGAACTTTTTAAAGAAATAAATTCAAAATGTCCCTCTACTGTTAAAATTACCAAAATGATCTGGCAAATAAAAAAGTGAATCCTTGTGCTCTAGAAATGTTTACTTTGTCAGGTGGGTTTCAGAAGTAAAAAAATGAACCATTTTCTAATGGCATTCATTCAGTTCTAAATAGTAATGTTAATAGTTAGCCATTGTTTATGAGTGCTCACCAGTGAGGACCTGGTCTTAGAATTTTTCATTTTTAACCTATTTGCTCTTCACAACAGTTTTATGAAGAAGCCACTATTTTTATGCCCAATGAACTGATAAGAAAATTAAAAATCAGAGAAATTATGTAATTTCCCCAAAGTCATACAGCTGGTAAAGGATAGTCAGTATTTGACTCTACACAAAAAATGTAAAGTGTACTGTTAAATGCACTGCCCTCTCCAACAATAATTGCCAACACTTTGCTCTTCATGAGTAAACATTTTACAAAATTGACAATGTGACAATGCTGAACCTTTTTTTTTAACATCTTTATTGGAGTGTAATTGCTTTACACTGGTGTGTTAGTTTCTACTGTATAACAAAGTGAATCAGCTATACATATACATATATCCCCATGTCTCCTCCTTCTTGCATCTCCCTCCCACCCTCCCTATCCCACCCCTCTAGGTGGACACAAAGAACCAAGCTGATCTCCCTGTGCTATGCACAATGCTGAACTTTATCTGAGCCCTTTGCTCCTGGAAAGCAAATAATGGTTAAGAAATCTTCCTACCCTTAAATGACCACCCTGTGCTGGTGTATTTTGAGTTAAGACCCACTTGCCTCCTTCCCAAGGACTCCCATAAACTCCAGGATAACCTTCTTGCTTATTGGTCGCTAAAAAATCCCAGGGTCCTTCCTGTTCTTTGAGACATTCCTCATTTATGAATATTCTTCCTATTGTAATAGTTTATATAAAATAATCTTTTCTGCATTTGTCTTTCACAGTTTGGTACTGTAACTCTGATATGATGGCCTCACTTTTGGATCCCCGTTTACTCCACCCAGTAAAGGACTTTTGGAGCCCTTTGTCCTCTGCTCCTGGCTAGTGATTGGTGACCTAATGGTAAGTCCAACTCCTGCTCCTGTGCAATAGACTCGTGTCCATCGGTAGCACGGTAAGGATTTGATTTTGATTCTTTTTGAACACATGGCTGATTTCTGCTGCCAGCTTCTTTTGGTTTTGTGGTCTGACCATTTGGTGGTCTCTGTAAAGAAACTAATGGTTTATAAAGATCTTGTCTCTGTCAGGTGAAAGACAACAGAGACTCTGGGTTGTTAGTCTTGCCTGTTTGTCTGTTTGGAGTGCAAATCAATTAAGAACTTATACCCAGCGGGAAGAGAACAGTTCTTTGCATTTCTGTGTTTATGTTTGACCCATGACAGAAATTTTAGAATTGAAGTCATAAGCTTTCTCTCTTTCTGTGTATTTATGTGTTATTCAGAAAGGCCTTTGCCAATCTCATTGTGTGAGTGTGTGATATTTCCTACCTCCAGATGGAACTACCAAATTTGATTCAACCTTAAAGAGCTCCTTAAGGCATTCTATTCTGATTGGCTTAGAGGTAAATTATTGCATATTTAAGTTGAATATTCCTAAAATTCCCAGGAATTAAGGAAGTTGAACTATTAAGATTTTCAATGTGCCAAATTTTAAAAGTATCCTTACAGAAACCAAATCAGAAATGTTTTATGATTTCAAGCTCAAATAATTTAGGTAAATCTTTGGCAAATAAGAATTGTTTAACATTTTTTTGTTTAATAAAAACAGCTATGTTTTCTCTGATTTATCAGCATTGAGTATAATATACACATAGATTTTTATTCTATTTGCATATTACAGGGTAAGACTCACCTCCATCTTTCCTCATGACCCCTGTAGGATTCTAGGATGAGTCCTTTGTTTATCTGCTTCTGCTTCTATAAAACCCCCAGCCCCCTTCCTTTTATTTGAGACTCTCCTCATTAATGAATAATCTCCACATTGTAATGGCTCGAATAAATCGTCTCCTCAGTTGTCCTGTGCATTTTGTCTTTCACATAATTTGTCTCCTTCAGTTCGTACAACAACCTTATCAAGTATGTATCATTGTTCTCGCTTTGTGGTTGAGAACATTCCATTTAGAAAACTTAAGAAACCTAATCAAGGTCATACATCTAGTAATGGATAGAGATTTGCTGGTTTTAGAGGCTATGCTCTTAACTTGTAATCTGTATATCACCATAAACAAGTCAAATTATTCTTTGCATGTATCACATTCAACTTAGGAATGAAATATTCAATAACTTCCCATGAGTTAAAGAGGAGAATATAGTATATTTTTTCTTTAAGCTTGAAA
Source organism: Monodon monoceros (assembly GCF_005190385.1). Taxonomy (NCBI): domain Eukaryota; kingdom Metazoa; phylum Chordata; class Mammalia; order Artiodactyla; family Monodontidae; genus Monodon; species Monodon monoceros. Next base: position 79,566,448 of record NW_021703784.1, on the reverse strand, counting down.
CTGGAGCCAAAGTTCATCATTTGATGGAGATGCTCTGTCTTGAGCAGGAAAATTAATAGTTATTAAACATATTATTAGTACAGGGACTCTGTTGAGCTACGTTTGAGGCACGTGACTAGACCACTAACTACATATACATTAGTGGTGGCAGAAGATTGTATGAACCAGAGCTGTCTTGAAAGGCTGCACCAAATACTTTGGTCCCAGGTAGAAGAAACCATCTCAGATTATCACATGTCAAGCCCACTCTTCTGTAAGTTGATTTTAAATTTTGGCAATTATTTAATATTATTTTAATTGTTTATAAAGTTTGGTATATCACTGCTGCTAAGAAACACCCAATTCTCTTGCATTTTTCAGTAAGTCTCTTGCTGTACACTTTGCGGCTTTCTCACTTAAATATTTCTGCAACATATTCCTATAACTTTTAAGCTCTAGTTTAGTCTCCTTTTTTTAAAATTTTTTCTCCTGAGTGAACCTGAAGAAATAAAACACTAAGCAATCAAGATATTATTTTGAAGAGTGGTCTTTACATTTTTGGCAATGTAGTATTCTAAAATAATTGCTGGAATGCTCTGCCTCTTGGAAATGACTCTCTTGATGCTTTTAACTAACACAGGAGAATATGCATGTATGAATCTATTCTAAGAATAAAGAAATTGTCTATTGCTTTCAATATTGTCCTAAAAATAACTTTAATTTGGATCTAGTCAATTTTATCACACTCTTATTCAAATTATCTGTCTTTAAGTATGGAAGATTTAGTGCACCTAGTAAAAACGTCAGGAAAAATTCCGTAATGCCTTAAAGAAACCTGCTATTGTTTAGAAAACCACACGAACAATTCCCATCTGCAAATGGTTATTTATTACATAGTTATTTTTAGATTTTTTTTTGGCTGCATCGCTCACAGTAGCCTCTGGGTGTATTTGCAGAGTTTAATAATTAGCTTTCCCATTACAGCTTACACACAACGTAGAAGACAACATAAACACAGGATGCATTCACATATGTCAGCACATATTCACATGCAGACGAATAAACAGGTAAATGAGGATATCTTTCATCCAGAGTTTATCAGCCAAAAATGTGATTATTTAATAATACCTTAAAAGCCAAGACTCTTAAGTACTTGACAGTAATCAAGGAGCTATTTCTTTGTTCAGGGATTATGTTTTGTTTCCGGGCCATGCCTGTGTGCCTATAAGCTTTTCAGGAGGCTATGAAATGTCTACACTCTTAAAATTAACTCTGAAATACAGAAAAAACTTAAAATACTGCAAAATTTCCATGTAATACTGTCCACTACTCAGCTGCAACTCAACTGTAAAATAGATTGCATAATCTCTAACGTGGAATGTGTGAGCATTTAAAGTATGCTAGATATGATGCCGGGAAGATCCTCTATAAGTAAGAATAGCAAGGGTTTCTCAAGATCTTAAAACAACCCGACATGTTGCTATTAGAATTAGTGAGCTGGACTTACTTGTATTGGCCCCTGTTCAGAAAATTTCATTCTAGCTACAGACTCAGATGAGTGAACTTCCCTTTAGGACATTGGTGGTTTGACCAGTTAATCTGGTAATTTGTGACTTGATTGGCTTGGTTAAAAAGTTGAGCTAAATTGATCAGATTCCTCCTTTTAGATATTGTAGAGCATGTGAAGGACCTTTAAACTGAAAGACTGTGTAACAATGGGGCTAACTCAACCATTGTGGGGCCACATGTATGGAGACATTATGGGAAAGCAGACTCATTACTGAGAAAGAGTCTTCAGCTCTTTTGTGGACTCCTGTAAGATCTGACAATAACCTTACTGTAAGCCGACTGTTTATGAGCTAGCTTGAATTGCTTTCTGTTCCTTGCTATGAAAAGAACTGTTTTAACAAAACAGAAGTCGTAACAGAGACAGCACATCGTGCCTTTTAGAGAACAGGCAGCACTAGACCAGGGAGAGAAATCTGGGAACTACATTTACAACTCAGGACACCTGGGGATAGCAATCATCACCTCTTACGTACATGTGAGCGGTTTTCTGATGTAGAACTGTGAACTCTTCCCTCTGCCCAGGACTACCTCTCTAACCCCCTAGGAAGGCTCCTTCCTATCTATTCTCAGATACTTACAAGAGTGACTAAGCCTGAAATTGGGGTCTGAGAAAGGAAGGAGGGAGATGCACCTCCATGATCCCAACTTAAAATGATTAGGTGGTGGTATGTAGAATTAAATCGTATTAGGACTCTGGTGCATTAGATTCTGTCTGTCTGTCTGTCTGAAGGCCTTTGCTTTCTAGCTACCCTTGTCTGACATTTTCAATTTTTAGACCACATCTGTTCAGACCTCTTCTAACAGTTTTTCTTTTCTCTGCCCTAAATCTTCACATGGCAAGCTTTCTTGTCATGTAGGCCTCAGTTCAAATGTCACTTTCTCTGTAGTTAGCCAACTGAAGTTGAAAACCTTTTTCCTGACACTCTATTACTTTATATTATTTTCCTCATAACAGTTAATGTTGTGTGAAATAACTTTGCTTATCTTTTTTTTAAAAATCAAATTAACTTTTGGCTGTGTTGGGTCTTCATTGCTGCACACAGGCTTTCTCTAGTTGCAGTGAGCCTGGGCTACTCTTCATTGCAGTGTGCAGGCTTCTCATTGTGGTGGCTTCTCTTGTTGCAGAGCACGGGCTCTAGGCGCGAGGGCTTCAGTTGTTGTGGCACGCAGGCTCAGTAGCTATGGCTTGTGGGCTCTAGAGTGCAGGCTGAGTAGTTGCTCTGCAGCATGTAAGATCTTCCCAGGCCAGGGCTGGAACCCATGTCCCCTGCATTGGCAGGCGGATTCTTAACCACTGCACCACCAGGGAAGTCCTGCTTATCTTTTTAAGAGCAGGGGCTTTGTCTTTGTTTATCACTACTGCTTCGTGCTTAGACTGATGCCTGAGATAAAGGAGGTGCTCAGTAAAATTTTGTTGAATTAATGAACAGTTAATACTGTTAACAACATTCAGGATGTTCAAGCTAATGTCATCTATAGCCATTTTACAAGAAAAACTGCCCAAAATTCCAAATTGGTTTAGAATGAGTTTTAGATTATGAAGCCCTAATAAAATTTTACTACCATGTTAACAACTGGCAAGTTGATTACAAATCTTTCCATTCCTTGAAAGAAAACCTGTAAGGATCATTTCTTACTCAACATGTTGCTGAGTTTCAGGCACCAGTTTCTAATACCATAGTGAAGTTTGCTAGGAAAGACAGGTTAAATATCTGTCATCAAGTTTTGATGATGTCTTAATCAGTTAAGGCTGCCATAAAAAAAATACCATAGACTGGGTGGCTTAAACAACAGGAGTTTATTTTCTTACAGTCTGGATGCTGGAAAGCCTAAGATCAAGGTGCTGGCAAGGTAGGTTTCATTCTGAGGCCTCTTCTCTGGGCTTGTAGGCAGCCACCATCTTTCTGAGAGAGTGAGAGAGAAAGAGAGATTCGTATCTCTCTCTGATGTCTCTTTCTTATAAGGACACCAATCCCCTCATGAAGGCCCCATCCTTATGACCTCATCTAACTCTAATTACTTCCCAAAGGTCCCATCTCCAAACACCGTCACATTGGAGTTTACAGCTTGAACATATGAATTTGGGGGCGGGGATGTGCACATTCAGTCCATGGCAGGTGATTACTACTTTAAAATAATGTCTTCTATCCATGTTGTATTTTTATGGTTGCAGAACAGTTTTCTTACATTTTCTTATGTGATCTACACTCATGATCTTGTAAAAGAGGACTGATAGTACAGTTCCCCTTTTTATAGATAAGGAAACTGAGATTCACAAGGGTTAAGTGTCTTGCAGGAGGTTCTGCAACCAGGAAGCTGGAGAGACAATCTCCTAACCCCAGCATCTGATCTCTGCTCCAGCCCTGCAAGCAGTCCAAGAGTAATTGCTTTAGTCAAATGTTTATTTCCCCCCCACCCCCAGGACTATTGTAAATCATTAGAATTTCATTGTAATTTACTTTCAAGTTCAAATCTATATATGAATTCAGAGAACGACTCATTCTGAAAAACCATCTAAAGAAGACTGTCAGTTTTGGTACTCCTGTGTGAACTTTGGGGCTGTCAGCCTATGTTCTCTGTGTTTATTCAGAATAAGAGCTGATTTGTGAGGTTGACTGAGAGATAAATTAGAGGGGCTTCTAGTGTATAAAAAACCTGATAGCTGATGTGTTGTTCTCAGCAACGAGTGATGAGAAACCATAAGTTAACAACCTAGACACTCATACTCTCAGCTTTGTTTGTGCTTTTGGTTCTAAAATACAGTTGACCTTTGAACAACATGGGTTTGAATTGTGCAGGTTCACTTACGCAAGAAATTTTTTCCAATACGCTGTAGTTGGTTGGTTGAATTCACGAAAGCTCAACTGCAGAGAGGGAGGAATGACTATAAATTATACTCGGATTTTTGACCGTGCAGAGGGTTGGCGCCCCAACCCTTGCGTATTTCAAGGGTCGACTGTATATCAGTTGGCTAATCCCCAGAATTGTGTTTCTCTCTTAGCTAGGAGTGGAGAAAAGTGAGCAAAGAGCAGACATAATTTGGGGTATATTTCTTAACTGATCTGTACCTACTACAAATTTCTTCTACATGAGAGCATCCTTCCTACAACTATGGCCCTTGTTTTGGAAAGCATGTGCTGGACAAAGTCTTTATAGTACTTAACCAAATCAGAAGTAATGTTGGTCTGATGAAGGAGAGATGGTCAGGGCTGTGATGGGTGTTGGCAGCCTGGAGGAGGCATTAACATTCTTAGGCTTTAGAGCAAAGGCCTGTTTTAAGCCTTGGTGATGTCTGTTCTAGGGGGTGAAAGGTACTGATCACAATCAAAATGGAGAAGATGGCAAAGCAGCCAACTCTTGAAAGGGTAGAATCCAGCCTGTACCATGGTCATTGACCATATTTAAAGGGACCTTCAGAGTCTGGAACACATTGTTGGCAGGAAGTATACATGACCTCTTATTTTTATAAAAAGGCCCACATTTACTTATACGGGAAAAGCTCCTTGACATAAATTATTAGGAGTTAATGTGGAAGGCACAGTGGTGGTAATGTCTGTAGGGACTGAAAACTATTCCATACCTAAACCTTCTTCTATTCATCTCTGCCCCAAGTTTGCACCTGATTGATTGGTGCCCGCACACAAGGATGTGGGTGATTTTTATCTGCACCAAGGTGGATATTTCATTTTAAGTGAGTCTCCATAACTGCTGTATATTCTAACCACATATAAGGAAAGCATAACAAAGAGCTAAAAGAATGAATCCACTTCACCTTGTTATAGTGTACAGTTGGCCCTCAGTACCCACTGGCTCTGCATCCATGCAGTCAACCAACCAATCTGGATGCAGAACCCGCAGATACGGTGGGCTGACCATACTATGCCATTTTTATATTAATGGCTTTGAGTAACTTCAGATTTTGGTATCCACAGGGGATCCTGGACCAGAGGAACTACTGGATCTGACAGGGTGGATCTCAATAGCAGGGTCACCCCACATTGGTAGATTACTATTAGAGATGCGGTACATTGCAAATTCTGAGTTACTTCAGTTAACGGACATCTCTGATTGATTTGCATACAGAAATCTAAATCTGAGATGATTTAAAGTTCTGCCCACTCAATTTCACTCACTTAGCTTCTCAGATGCATTCATAGATGGAGGAGAAAGATGTCATTGTAGCCAAGAAGCCCGGAAATGCCTGCAACTCAGTCTATTTAGTGGATGCTGCAGCTGCCTATCTGCGTTTGCCCGGGGGAGTGTGTCATGCGTGTGAACCACATCTGTCCTGTGTGTAGAGGTGGAAAAAGGGTTGAGAATCCTTTCATGCAGTGTTTTGTCATAGACCGTAGTTCAGACTCTTGAGCGTGGCCTATCTAAGTCCACACTCACTGCTTCCCATTCCCATTCCATGTCGGATCCTCTGCTTCTCTTTGATTATCCTTACACTCATTCTAGCCATTCTTATTCAGTAAGCCTTTGACCCGTGGCTCCTTCTGGCTTGAGGACCTTTCTAACCTCAGTTAATGCTGCTTCTCTCTGCTCCTCGTGTGACTTCTATCAGACCCTAACCGCATGGGTGTGTTGATGCATCTCTCACCCCCCTAGACCGCAGGTGTCCATCCGGGGCAGAGAGTAGCTGTCTTACTCCCCACTGTACCTACACAGAGCTGTGGTCAGAGAGTCAGGAAGTGAGTGGTTAGTCTTTCTCTCCAGGATTGATGTTTCCTCATTTAATGAGAAGTGATTATGCTGTTCTGAGGTCTTAAGACCTGACTAGTACTGGTATGCATAAAACGGAATGCAAGGTGGTGTGGTGAAAGGTCACTGAAAAATCCATCTACAAGGAAAAGCTAGCTGAGTGACTCACATTTCATAAGGAATTATGGGCTGCTCAGAACATCTGCATCCATACATTAGGGAATGGGAAGCATGGAATCAAGCACCCCAGAACTCTTTCTCCCTCACATCCCTTCAGAACTTTAAAAGGCCGATAGCTGAGAGTCTGGGGTGAGCAGGTATAAGCAATCTTCTCTGGGTTTTCTCCCAACACATTCACTGAGCTTTCTTGGCAAATGGAAGCCTCTTCCATTATTCATTCATTTTAGTACATTCTTATCGAATGCCTGCTCTGGGTCAGGTATTGCGCTGGTTGCTCGGGATACACTGCCTGTATTCAGGGAGGTGTTGTGGGCTTCTGGGGGAGAGAGAGGTGAAGTAAACAGAATGCTGTAATTCACTGGAGACCATGGTCCCCAAAGAGAACAAAAACATTTATAATGGACTTAGTTTGTATCCCACAGGGCCTTCTATCTGCTTTGTACAAAGGAAGATCTGCTGCCCTTTGCCCTTTTCTATATAAGCGTAAGCTTCATAGTGTGGTCTGGAATATTTGTATTACCACTGAGAGAATTCAAAGCCAGGGAGAAATTATGTGTGGTATTAGGTATATTTGGGTGTAGGGGGCTTGAAGAATTTTGACTAGTTGATGACTAAGAAAGGCAAGAAAATAATTTTTTCCTCTCCAGAGAAAACAGTTTGAAACTGAGACAAGGTAGATTTTTGTTGGTCACAGCAAAGAATCTTTCTGCTACTGTTCATCTGTGGGACTTTCTAGGAATCCTTAAGAGAATTTCAGGAAGAGAAATGGAATGTTACTTGTTTGCTTTATAAAGAAATTCTTTTAAAGTTCAAAGAGGTCTGTGTGTGTGTGTGTGTGTGTGTGTGTGTGTGTGTGTGTGTTTGGGAATGGGGGGAAGCCTGAGTGAGGAGCATGCTCTTCCCAATTGGGGGCCGCCTACCTCTCAGCTTTCAGTTATTCCGTCCACGCCAGTGCCACATGCCCATGTATTCTTTATGGCAGCCACTCCAGTTCTCACATTCCTCAGACACATTTCCCCTTTCTTTGTCAATCCTTGCTTGCTTCCCCCAAATTAGATGCTACTCCATTCATTGCATCCCAGGAACACATTTCTCATACCTCCATCAAAGCACATACCCCCTTGTTTCCTAAACTGCCTCTGTATCTGTAACAGCCAGTAGTTTGTGAGGACAGATGGGCATTAGACCACGTGGCATTATCATCACTAGCATGGGGATTGTCCACATTGCTGAGTCAGCTGTTAAAGGCCCAGTTCTGCTAAATAATTAGCTATGTAACTTTGGGGCAAGTTCATTAACCATCATAAGCCTCAATTTCCTTCTCTATAAAATAGTGATAATAAAAATCCCTATCACATAAAGTGTTTTATTTATGCAGATAAAATTAAACAATATGTATGCAAAGTATTTAGCAGAGAGCCAGAGAGCCGCTAGGTGGGCACTCAAAAGAGTGTTACCAGCCTTGATCAAGTTCTCAGTAACTATATCTTGTATGACCTGAATGAACATCTTCATGAAAGTGGTTTTTCCTCAGCTGTGTTCTTGCTGTGGTGCTTTAGTTATTCAGATTCCTGATACCTAAGAAGTGTAAATATTTATAGAGACCTCAGGCATTTTAAACTTTAAAATTCTCTGGGCTGTGATAGGAACAAACAGTAAATGGAAGCATAATTCATAAAGTTTTAACATGATCCAATTAAAATGTCCAAGCTTCAATATACCTGTCTTTTGTGTATCATTCCATCTCAGTTTTCATCTCCCTGAAAGTATTTCCACAGTTGCTTCCAACTGATCTCACAAATTGCTTTTGGGAAACTAGTCCCAAGATCCTGTGCTCTCAGCCCTGCCTTCTACCATCCCAAGAAACATCCTTCTGATGAGACAACAATAAACTCAACCATCTGCTTTTGGCATGTATGAAACTGCACAGTGACTACTACACATTGTGGCAGTACAGAAGGGATCTGGGGCCAGTACATGGGATGTTTTTTACTTTTGGAGAAATCCACTCTCCCTACTTTCAGAAATGGATTATAGTGGGGCATGAATTGAGACAGAGCCTCTCTAGAGCTGGTGTGGATGCTATCTTTCTCTCAGTTCCTCCACCTGCAGTTGAGGCCAGAGGATCACAGATAAATTCATTCAGGACAAAGGTTCTAACTTTTGTCACTAACTGGAAGAAGTTAGGAAAACCAGACCCCATGTCAGTTTAATTTTTTTTTTCCTTTTCACCGATTACAATGCAATTTTTTTAGTTATTTAAAAAGATCCCTCCCCCGCCCAAAAAAAAAAAAAAATCAAACAGGAACGAAAATCAGCCCTCCTGTTGTCCTTCGCCAAGCCAGCAGCGGTTAGGTGAGTGAGCCCTGGTTATATCTATAATTCAGCTCGGGAATATTTCTCTTAATAATTAATAGAGCACCACAAAACGAGGAGGCCCAACAGGGCCCTCGAACAAAGCTGCCAGCTGAGGACGACAGTGGCTGCCTTGTCGCCAACTGACCCCCCCCCCAAGGTCGAGTTTGCTCCAGCAGTCCGGGCGCACGCCGCCACTGCCTGCTTGGCCCATCAGAGAGGGAGCCGGGAGAGGTGCCCGGAGCCCCGTCGCCACCTGAGCTCTCTCTCTCTCTCTCTGTGTCTGTGTAAATTCTGACTTCCCACTTCTTTTGGCATATTTGTGAGAATTGCATATTTACATCGATGTCCAGGGGCATTTCACACGCCAGCCAGCTAATAAGCAATCCGAGAGTCCACCGGGGTGAGGACGCTGCTGCTAGCGCGCTCGCCTGCCCACGGCGCGGGGGGGGGGGGGTGGGGCTTGGGGAAGTGCGGTTTTTGTTGTTTTATGGAGGTGGGTGGCATTGGAGATCCGACCACTACGTTAGAGACCTCCCGGGAACCAAACCTCTTGCCAAATCATATTTCTTTTTGGAGCAACAGGTTCGCCGAGGGCTCCTCCCACTCTTCCAAAGCCCCCCGCCCCCGGGGCGGACTTGCAACCTGCTCCTAGCGCCCCGACTCTCTCCTAACTCGGACCTTAGCCTCCCTGCGCAGCCCTTAGCCTGGGCCCGATTCCAATTTCAGTAATCCTTCCCTCCCAGGGGTCGGACACCTGCGTAAAGTCGGTCTCCTCCTCTCCTGGGAGTCCCGACCCCCGACTTGAGGCCGGCCAACTCTCTCTCTACAAGGGAGGCGGAGGCCGAGGGGCCTGGGCGCGCTAGCAGACGACTAGAGAGCTCCGGGCTGGCGGCCTCGCAGAGATGCACCCGGGCTCCCAAACCCACAAACCCGTTATGGTGCCGGGGCTGGTGGGTGGGGTGCCGGGGGAGATGCAGAGAAAGCGGGTCGGGGAGAGGAGAAGACGCCCAGAAGCACCCTGCGGTCGAGACTGGACCTGCCGTCGAAATCACCCTTTCCAGAGTCTCTTGGCGTTCCTGCTCTGCCGTCGGGACCCCATTTCAGCTCCAAAGGGGACACCTCTCTCTCCGGGATTAGCTCCTCGCCTCTGGGGGCGCAAGCCAGGGGATCCTGGAATGGTTCCCACTGGCTCCCCGGAGCCTCGTTGTCGGGGGGCCGCAGCCGGGGGGCCGGCAGTCACGGCGTCGTGACTGCGCCCGTCTCGCCGCGCCGGGAGGCGCCCCCGGTGACCGCCGTGAACGCCACACCCTCGGACGGCCCTGGCCCCGCCCCCGGCCGGCGCGCGCTCCCGGCCAGGGGAGGCGTGTGCTGCTTCTGCAGCCAGCGAGAGAGGGAGAGGGAAGGATATTGGAGGAATTCGGGATTAACAAGTGATCGCTGCTGTCTAGGATTTTGTTTCTTTTTCTGGGGAACCTTGACTTTCTTTCCCCGTCGAGCCCTTCTGTGCTGAACTCCCGAGGAACCAGGAGTCTTGGGGTCCTCCGTGGGGCAGCCCCGATCCCCACCCCCGGGCTCCAGCAGCGAGGATTCTGTGCACCCCCGCTGGCCAGGCAATAGAACTTGTTCCGTGGATATTTTGGAGCCTCCACCTGCCACACCGGAGTGATTCCTTCCACCCCCAAGATCATTCTTCCCCTCCTCCAGCTGTTGCAGCTTGAGGGGGGAAAAAAGCCAACCGGGAATTTTCTTTATTTTTATTTTGCACCCCGCCTGGGAATGGTAAGTATGATACCTCTCTTATCTTTCCTCTACTCTTTTGGCTGTTAAGAAACAGTGGACATTTGAGGGATAAATAATATCGAGAATGTGACAGAAGGGCATGAATGGAAGGCGGTTAAAAATAAACCAGGAGGTGGGAGAAGGGAGGTGCAGATGCTGTGCGGCTTTCCGGGGGGCCAAACAGTTGTTATTTTCCCAACCCAAGGGATGGGGTGCGTGCGCCCTGCTTAATGTGCCCGAGCGGGAACCTAGGTCTGGAGGCAAGGGCGCGATTAAAGATGTCGTTTCCCAACTAGGTGGGGTTTAGATTTAGCATCGTTTTGCCTCATCCCAGACTCACTGGTTCCGTTTCTTTGCGAACAGCTGGTGAACGGGTTTAAATTGCTGCTTCTCCCAACATTTGGGTTTGCGTGCATTTTCTGAGCATTTGAGCAACACATAGGGACTGTATAAATGGCGTGCGTTGAAGTGTATATTTCTCACGGTATTGGCCCTTGGAATTCTCTCTCTCAGTCTTCTCTTTCTCCTTTTCTCTCTCTGATAAGCTTCAGGTACCACCCTAAAACAGTTGCAGGAATTAGCACTGAGAGATGAAAACAGCCTTGTTGTGGGGGGGCGAGGAGGGAGGGGCGGGATGCTTGGCTCTTGTTTGGGGGCACAGGGATTGGGGAATAGGTAGTCAGCAAAATCCTATTAGTTGGTGGTGTTTAAAAGGAAGGGACATTACCCTGTGAAGGTCTCCCCCATAAAGTCTCCCGAGAGTTGACTCGAATAGATTCTCCTAACATGAATACCTTGAGTTGAGAAGGAAGAGAGATTTTAAACTAGTCTGATTTGCTGGTTGGATTTTTTTCCTCTTTTTCTCTCTCTTTTTTTTTTTTCTTCACTCTCTCCCTCCCTTTTTATATCCTCCTCCTCTTCTTCCAAGATCAGGGATAGTGAGGTAACTGGAAGCAAATTAGAAGGAATGTGATTTGCTTTTTGTACAGTGGGGGAGGGAGTTAAACCAAAATGAACAAACCCAAATAAATGAATAAGTAAATAAGTAAATAAGAAATTATTTGGTGTGAAGGGGGCAGGTCTAGCTCTCCTGAAGAGTTGATTGTGAATTAGAAAACCCTCTAACTGGTGACCTTCTGGGAGTCAGTTGGGTGGAGAGGGGGTGTGCGTAGTATACAAATTTACAGGCACTTTGGTTACACTGGGGCTTTATTTAAATAGTGTATTATAACTGCTTTGAGGGGTTGGGGAAGAAACTGAGCAAACTCTCAGGCAATTTGGCTTGTGTGAAAGTCTTTAAAGGATGTTGGCCTGACCCTCCACAGTGAAGACAGAGATTTGGAGACCTTGTGAGAGTGAACATTTCAGAGTATGAGATGATGTTAGGAGTCAGGCAAAGGAAGGGGATGTCATTCCAAAAACCCTCAGAGGTGTATTTTCTGGGTTTTGTGTCCTCAGTCAGGCTCACCTCTTGCCCTGGGAGAATGTGTATGATCACATTAGAATGTGTGATTGGGAAGACCTTTGCTTGCCACTTCCCTGCTTGTCACTTGATAAAACCCAGGTGTATTTAGGCTTCTAGGCTGACACAATTCAGCAAGGAGCAGCAGGTGGTCAAGCACTGGGTCCTGCTAATGGCTCCAAGTGCTTCCGGTAATAGAGGCTGGTAGGTGCCCTGAATTCTGGCTGTCATTATCTTCCCCAGTTCTCTCGGCCACTCTCTGCATTCTTGGAAGTCCTGTTGGAAAGAGTGAACGGAAGAAGCAAGAGGAGACAGGAGAAGCAAGATTGGGGCAGGAGCATTTACACGTCCTGGCAGAGGAGATGAGTTAGTTGGACCTACGGAGAGCAAACTAAGGAAGAAGAAAGGTCAGGAATACTAAGTGACAGTGGGGACGGAGGAGGGCTGCAAGGAAGATGTGATCAGGAAGTGGCAGACTGGAAATAAATGGGGCGAGGTGGGGGAGGGAAGGAAAAGAGAGGGGAATTTGGGGGATGGGAACTATGGTTAAATTATAGGGAAGAAAGTATCATAGGCTGAAAACAAAGTGCACATAAACTGGGATTTGAGCCATGAGGAGATAGTCCCTTGAGCAAAGTGTAGGAGGAAGCATCGAGGTGAACATGGGGAACTGCAAGGAGAGAAGGTGATTATTAGAGAAATGGAAACTGGGATAAGCTCCTAGGCTGTGGGCAGTATGGAGTGTTCTGGAGTCAGGGGAACAGAAAAACAACAACAGGGACATGCTTCAGCGAGTCAGGGAGTGCCAACATAATACAGGCCATTGGTGAGTCTCAAAATGTCCTGGATGTCCTCACGTTCTGCCCTTCCCCTGCTTAGACAATGCTATGAGGACTTGCGCATTTGGGGGTGGGTAGATTGACCATAAAATGTTATTATGTTGTTAATAACCGCCAGCCTTTATTGATATTCCTCATGTACAAGGCACTGTGGTGTTCTGTCAACATCAGTTATCTCATTTATCCTCTCAAAAGTGGGATGGGGGGAGGTTGTATTATTATCTACACTTTGTAGATGAGGTGATTGAAGATTGTTTAAGTGGTGGAACCTGGATTAAAGAAAACTGTTTTTTCCGACTTCTCTAATCCTGAATCAAGACAGAGAGGGGTGGACGGCCACTAAATTCAGAAATATTTTATGTGGAAATTTAAAAAAATGCCTTGAGATCAATGAATGATGGAAGCAGCTGTAAAGTGACAGCATTGTTATTGTGGAATGAAGAGAGTGACAGTGAGAACTAAGACCTGGCATTAGAGAAAAGGTGGATTGAAGGAAGAGCGATATGGGTCAAGAGTGGAGAGAGGAAAAAATAATTGAGTTGCCACAAAAGTAGACAGTGCTGAAATATATCTGAAGAAGAAGGAAAGAAGGATGTTTAGTGAGAAGGAGATTTAACAAGCTGCCCCATACTACTCCTTGGAAATTTATAGTCGCTTTGGTGCTTTATATAATGGCTTGCTTGCTTGAGGACAGGAGAAAAAAGTATATGTGAAGGAAACGCTCAGTTTGCTCTTTATTATTTGATTCTTCTTTTTATTTTTCTCCTATGCTTGTTTCCCCTCCTTTTTCAGGTGAAGTGGCTTCTTCTGCATGATTTTAGCTGAAGGATGCTGTGCATTTCCTTGATTTCTATGGAGACCTCAGAGCTGGGCTTGCCCCCACTGACACCTCATCTTGCACCTTCTCTACCTCCCAAGGTCTTTGCCTCTAAAGCTAGCTCGGCATTGCCCCTGGGTCCAGGAAGCCAGTGATGAATTTAAGGGGAAAGCCTGGAGAATCATCCTGATAGGCTTTGAGTGGCAATGTCTGGACATACTTCAAGTCACATGTTAACATGGGTCAAGCCATCACTAGAAGGCAAGTGCTAAGACTTAAAGGCTTATTTGCATTTTATTTAAATTTGATGGACTGAGCTCTGGACAATTTCCATGGCAGAAAAATATATTCCATTTTCTAGGCACGACTGCTGGCTGTTGGATACTTGCTGCCTTTAAATCTCGCAGCATCAATACCACATTCTAGACGTTATTTCCCACTTTGAACATCCCCCCAAAAAAATAAGTGTTTGGGAGACCCCAACATTTTCTGACTTAGGCTTGAAAGTGCCAGGCTGTTTCTCTGGAGGAACCAAGCTCTGGAGAGCAACACTGAATCCCTGGGAAGAGAGAGCATGGGGTGTGCTGATTTAAAAACAGAAAATGCAAAGTTGGACTGAAAATATCCTTAGTCTTCCAAGCAATCTGCTTAAAGGTTCCAAACTTACCTTAATTTGGTGAGAAAAGAAGCTGCCCTATTTTTCTTTCTCCTTCTTCTTCTTCTCCTCCAACTGGAACCAGCCATTTCCCCCAAACCACCACCATGGAGGTTGCAATGGTGAGTGCGGAGAGCTCAGGGTGCAACAGTCACATGCCTTACGGTTATGCCGCGCAGGCCCGGGCCCGGGAGCGCGAGAGGCTGGCTCACTCGAGGGCGGCTGCGGCGGCTGCTGTGGCCGCGGCCACAGCTGCTGTGGAAGGCGGCGGGGGGTCTGGAGGGGGCGCCCACCATCACCACCACCACCAGTTGCGTGGGGCCTGCACCTCCCAAGACCCTCAGAGCGGCCGGGGAAGTAGGAGGAGGAGGCGACAGCAGCCCGAGAAGAAGAAAGTCCACCACCGGCAGAGCAGCTTCCCTCACTGCTCCGACCTGATGCCCAGTGGCTCCGAGGAGAAGATCCTGCGGGATCTGAGTGAGGAGGAGGACGAAGAGGAGGAAGAGGAGGAGGAAGAGGAAGAAGAGGAGGCAGAGGAGGAGGAGGGAAGGTTTCGCTACAGCGAGGATGACCGCGGCGATGAGTGTTCCTACACCGACCTGCTGCCCCAGGACGATGCGGGCGGCGGTGGCGGCTACAGCTCGGTCCGCTACAGTGACTGCTGCGAACGCGTGGTGATCAACGTCTCGGGCCTGCGCTTTGAGACCCAGATGAAAACCCTGGCCCAGTTCCCCGAGACTTTGCTGGGGGACCCTGAGAAGAGGACTCAGTATTTCGACCCTCTGCGTAATGAGTATTTTTTTGACAGGAACAGGCCTAGCTTTGATGCCATCTTATACTATTACCAGTCAGGGGGCCGCCTGAAGAGGCCCGTCAACGTCCCCTTTGATATCTTCACGGAGGAGGTGAAGTTCTACCAGTTGGGGGAGGAGGCCCTGCTCAAGTTTCGGGAGGATGAGGGCTTTGTGAGAGAGGAGGAGGACAGGGCCTTGCCAGAGAATGAATTTAAAAAGCAGGTTTGGCTGCTCTTTGAGTATCCAGAGAGCTCCAGTCCAGCGAGGGGCATAGCTATCGTCTCGGTCCTGGTCATCCTCATCTCCATCGTCATCTTCTGCCTGGAAACCTTGCCAGAGTTTAGGGACGACAGGGATCTTATCACAGCACTGAGCACAGGCGGGCACAGTGGGTTGTTGAACGACACCTCGGTCCCCCACCCAGAGAACTCAGGGCACACGATATTCAACGACCCCTTCTTCATTGTGGAGACGGTCTGTATTGTGTGGTTTTCCTTTGAGTTTGTGGTTCGCTGCTTTGCTTGTCCCAGCCAAGCCCTCTTCTTCAAAAACATCATGAACATCATTGACATTGTCTCCATTTTGCCTTACTTCATCACGCTGGGCACGGATCTGGCCCAGCAGCAGGGGGGTGGCAACGGTCAGCAGCAGCAGGCCATGTCCTTCGCCATCCTCAGGATCATCCGTCTGGTCCGAGTATTCCGTATCTTCAAACTCTCCAGGCACTCCAAGGGCCTGCAGATCCTGGGCCACACCCTCCGAGCCAGCATGCGGGAACTGGGCCTTCTGATCTTTTTCCTCTTCATTGGGGTCATCCTCTTTTCCAGTGCTGTGTATTTCGCAGAGGCGGATGAACCGACTACCCATTTCCAAAGCATCCCAGATGCATTTTGGTGGGCCGTGGTGACCATGACAACTGTGGGCTACGGGGACATGAAGCCCATCACTGTGGGGGGCAAGATCGTAGGGTCTCTGTGTGCCATTGCAGGCGTCTTAACCATTGCTTTGCCAGTGCCAGTGATTGTCTCTAACTTTAACTATTTCTACCACAGAGAGACTGAAAATGAGGAACAGACACAGCTGACACAGAATGCAGTCAGTTGCCCGTACCTCCCTTCTAATTTGCTGAAGAAATTTCGGAGCTCTACTTCTTCTTCCCTGGGGGACAAGTCAGAGTATCTAGAGATGGAAGAAGGGGTTAAGGAATCTCTGTGTGCAAAGGAGAAGTGTCAGGGAAAGGGGGATGACAGTGAGACAGATAAAAACAACTGTTCCAACGCGAAGGCTGTGGAGACCGACGTGTGAATCTCCTTCGCCACCCGCCACTGCCCCTCCCCCCAATCCCAGCATCTCCAAATATATTTATGCATAGAGAGTGCAGTTATGAAAATGATATATGCAAATGAATCCAATGCATACAGTAGTACGCCATTTAATGGTTATACATGGCATAATTGTTACTAAACTTGTATTACATATCAAACAAATGATACATCTTGGAGAAGAGGGAGGCTTAAATAGGAGCAAATCTATCTTTATATTTTTTATTAGAATGCAAGAATTTTGCACATTAACTGGAGGAGGTGTTAAAAGTAAAGATGGTTCTGTGGAGAGAATGTGTATGTGTGTTTGTGTGTGTGTGAGTGCTGCGTGCGTGTGTGTATGTGTAAGTAAATTGTCAACGTTGTTAGTAATCGTGCAGTGATGGGAAAAGTTGGCATTTTGAAGTATTTACTATGTAAGACCTAATGAATTTGAGCTGTCATTTATCAGTGCTTTAATAGCATTTCATGTCTTTGGATTCCATAGCTGTTGTTTTTTAAAAATTGTAAGAATTACTATGTAGAAAAAAAAGAAAGTGGATTATTTAATAGATGATAGGTTACAGCTTTATCTTGGATTTAATTAAAGTTTATTTTTAACTGGAAATTAACTTTTAAAAAGGCTGCAGGGGCCTTTAGAAATTGATTATATTTTATTATTAATTTTGGGGAGATGTGACAGCAAATGCCTAACAATGATGGAAGAAATGAAATCAGAGAAAATGTAACAAGTTTTGTTCACAGATAACAGAACTGGAATTTTCTTTCTTTCTTTTTTTTTTTTCCTTTTCCTTTGCACTACTTTATATGCTGGAGATTGAGAGAGACTTCATACTGTGAATGTTTACTAATGTAACAGTTCAATGACAATCATTGGAAGAATGATTTCTTAGTCTTATTTTATTGTTCTCTCATTTTCTTTGTGTGAGAAGAATGGCCACAGAGATAACAGCACATGATTCCCTTCTCTTCTTAAATCTAAATAACTGATCTGCAAAGGGACTATGAAGTCAAATTTAGCAACTGAATCTTTTGAAATTGCTCTGTTACAATGATGCTTCTGAAACCATACTATTTAAATATTCTTCTGCCTTTAAATCCAGAATAATTTAACCAAAGTTAATGCATGCACTGAAAGAATTCTTGAAGAATTAAGACGCCCAGCAGCTACAGTGATTATGGCTTAAGAGCTTTCTATTAAATGTGCAACATAAATTCTAGATTTATTAAGTTTATTTATTTGTGTAGCGACATAAGTGCAGAATGTGGGGATTCACCTCAGAATTTAGCATTCTATTTGCTAAAATTGATATAAGAAAGAATTGTGTCAAAACATTTGGCTTCCACATCACCATCATTATCATTTTTATTAAAGGAATTAGTGACACATGTAACTGCATTTAACTCACGACAAGATGTTCTAGAATGTGAGGTAACAGCTAGTGATCCAACTTACACTGTTAAGTCATAATGAGATGTAGGTCAGCAAACTCAGAATACATAAGAGGCCTTATTCTCCAATATTTCAACTTCTTTATAAAGTTGTTGTTCTGAAGTCTGGGGAAAAAAATGCTATGTAGGGTATCTCAGCACGTAATGAACTCTGACAACTGCGAACTTTTTTTTTTTTAAAAAAAAGGGCTAGAATAGCTTTCCTCAAGCCTTTTAATCCCAGGTCATCATTTGATAATAATATAAATCTTAGCTCTCCTTGAATGATATTTAAAATTCAAAGTAAATTCAATGTTAGGTTTAAAACCAAAGCTACCCCCTTCTCTTCACCCCTTCACCACCACTTTAGAGAAACACCTGTCAAGAACACCTTTTGGAGAATGAAAAACCACCAGGGGTAGGGGGAGTATTGATTGAGTGCAGACCAAAGATCTCTAGTGGACAATGGAGAGTGACAGAACAAGGAAATGCCATCTGTAACAAGACTTCAAAGGTGACATTTTAATATATTTTGGATTTAGAGCAAAAAATGTAACAAACATTAGACTAGGGGTAACACTATTTGGGTTGGTCACCGTTCATTTGGGAAAGTCACTGTTAATCTCTGTACCCCAGTTTCCTCATTAGTGAAAAAGAGGGCACGTAAAGCATTTGTTACATCACAGAGTTGTTATGGGAGGCAAATGAGAACATGTGAAACCTCTGAAATGCCGAGTTCCGTATAAATTTCTGATGCTATGTCTAAATTGTTTAATCTTCCTCTGGGAGAAGAAGAGACTTAGAACCCATGAGTTACATCTGCTTTATTAGGATATTGTGAAAGTAATGGGTAATTTCTTTAATTTTGAGCTCCTTACAAGAAGTTGATTTGCATATACAAGATAGCCTGTCACTGAATAATTACTTCAGTTTCTTCTTTTTGGGGAAGATCCCAGGCATGTCATGGTATAAAAAGTTGGCTCTGTGGACAAGGTACTGTGTAGCTTTTGCTGTACCCAACTAGGTCAGATTATATCTTAATATAGTTTAAATGCTCTCTGGTATTGGATGTTTATTGACTATTCTATAATAGCAATAGCAGTGATTTGGCTATGTTAGGAAGGGAAAATGTATTTCATTGTTTCCACAACATCTCCTTTTAAAATCTGAAAAGTTACATGAAATTTTATTGATATGTATTAGAATTTGGTATTTCTGAGAATCCGGGAAATATAGTCATTTGGGGACTCTGGGGTTTTCCTTTCTCTTACATGGTTTTCTTAAGGGTAAAAGGGTCAAGAAGTAACAGCAAGGGCTTCCAAACCAAATATTATTAGGTTATTACTAAATGTTTGTTTGTTTGTTTGTTTTTTCCGGCAAGGTGCATTTATTTTAGCATGTCTGGATCGTGATTTCACACTGAGAAGGAAGCATTTAAGCCCTCGAGACTTGTATAGGAACACTTCTATATAGAACACTTCTCTTACAGATAATGTGTGAAGGTAGATTCCTCAGTGCAGCTGTGGGTTTGTAGTATTTTTCCAAGTCACAGCTAGGCAAAGTGCTTTAGTATCATTTGTGAATGTTTTATACTAAGAATTATGCTTCCAGGGGCTATCTGTAACTTATTTAGGAAACTGTGTCTTTTTTAAGGCCACCATACACATTTTGCTGTAAGATAAAAGAGAAATGACCCCATTTACAGATTTGAATTCTTGGGATCTGGGATCATTTAGTTGCTTTTCAGATGATAATAAATGTTACCAAAAGTACAGTATTTGAGGGTCATCCTAATCAGAGTCTTTTCAAGAGTGGATGCATTGTTCTCTTTTGCATATGCTTGAAAAGGAAACAGCTATGCCTAACAGTTACGGAGGAGAGAGGAGGGATAAATATTCCTTTGAATTTCTGTGAAAAGAGAGCTTGTGGATACCAGAGGTGTGACAGTTGGTCTAGGGGTCCAGAGCCGACTTGTTGACTGTGGGCACCTCATCTCATCTCCGTGATCTCAGGTTTTTGTTTTTAAATGTACAGTCAGGTGATTGGGCTACATTATCACTTGATTCCTTCCAGTACCAAAATTCTGTGTTGTTGAAGAAAACACTAGATTAGCTTGATATTTTCTAAGTACCCCTCAAGTCATATCAGACTTGTAGTAAGAACAAAATGGTTTTATTTATTTATTTATTTATTTGCGGTACGCGGGCCTCTCGCTGTTGTGGCCTCTCCAGTTGCGGAGCGCAGGCTCTGTACGCGCAGGCTCTGTACGCGCAGGCTCTGTACGCGCAGGCTCTGTACGCGCAGGCTCTGTACGCGCAGGCTCTGTACGCGCAGGCTCTGTACGCGCAGGCTC